>NC_044503.1:1360816-1370816 GCF_902362185.1 Chanos chanos | reverse complement strand
CGTTCGCTGAATCACTCATTCTCCTCCTCCTCCTCCCAGCTTCAGACCTCCGTCCCAGCGGCTGCGCTGCTCAGCAGGCAAGGTAAGCATGCCCTGCCCCTCCTGCGTGCCGCCCCAAAGGTCAACAGCAGCGCCAGCAGCAGTAACTCCACAGCCAGTGCCTGGAAGAAGCAGAACACAGCCACCGCCGCAGGTAGATCCAAAATGGCCGTTCACTGAGCCGAAATGGCTGCCCTCTCTCTGCTCTTCCTGCGTCTTTTCCCCCTCTGGTGTGTCGCTGTGCTGCATTCTCGTTTTCTGAGGAGTCAAGCTAGCAGGAGTCGACACGGTGAGGGAGACAGTTCATGGAGAATTCAAGAAATTACACAGACCAGAGTTTTCAGGTCTTTCTGTGATGTTACTAAAGTAATGCTGCGTTCTATTTACCTCGGAACTTGGAATTCGGAGCTGGGAATGACGTCACACCCAGGTTCCAGTACAACCAGTCGAAAAACTATGCTTTAGCCAGGTTAGCCATCGTTAGCAATACCAGTTGATAACAATACATTACACGTTATATTTTTGTACGTGTACAAACACCGTAGCAACATGTCCAACAGAAGGTGGACAGCACTGTGTGTATGACTGGTTTAATGAGACACTGATAAAGGGCTAATAAATAGTATATTACTGCAGCTTTCACGACTTCACTACTGGGAGTAGCCATCTTGGATTTTGAGGTCGGGGTTGGCGAGGTTCCTCCGACTGTCCGAGTCGGAAATCCGACTTCAGGGGGCGTTCCAGTTGAAATTTCTGACGGGGAACTTGGAAATTCTGACTTCCCAGTTCAACTGGAACACGCCATAAGGCTTTAGAAACAAATGTGATTTAGTAAAGTCAGTCAGGCAGTCAGATGAACATGTGTAATTTTGACTGAGGGAGAGTTTCCAGAGAAGCGTCTGATGAGGTTTAGTCCACAGATAAAACTCAAACCTGACTGTGTCGTCTCTTTAACGGCACTCTTCACACTCTGCCGCTCAGGAGCAAAAGGACAAAGAGAATATCACTGCTTCTCCTCTCTCCTTTTCCTCTCCTCCTTTCATCTCCCCTTCACCTCCTCTTCAGTGTCTCTCTCAATCTCACGGCCCTCATCAAATATTTGTGTGTGTGTGTGTGTGTGTGTGTGTTGGATGTACTCATGAGACTCTGGCCCTGTTTAGACCTTGCATTAGATCTGATTTTGGTGATCCAATCACAAGTGGACAGCTCTGAAGTACAAGTGTAAACGCACCCAATGCGCATTGAGGTTGCATTGAGATCTGATTGCTCAGACCACATTTCGGAGGTGGTCTGGACCGCATATGACCACATTCTTTTAGCAGCGTAAACGCGAATGCAATCTCAACCACATTGAAGGAACGCCTTGTCCACTGACGTGGAGGTAAATAAATCATGTTTCGAGTCTACGGGTTAAATAAAACACTTCTGAAATGATCCCTGAACAACACATGACACCAAATCGCTAGTAAACCACACCACACATTTATGACAATAATTCTGTTTGTATAGACATTTAATATAGATCTCATATCATCGTGTCATCTACATTCAGTTTATTCAGCCGAGGTATACGGGCAAGGCATCGCTTATCTCTGTTAGCGGGCTCTGTTAGCCAAAGGTATTGTAAAGCGATTAGATATACCCTAAACAGGAATTTCATTCTGTCATAACTTACTCTTTTAAAGTATGTAGTATCTTTAACAGCCGTTTCACAATTTGGTGGCTCTGAACATGATAGTTTACATTAGTAACTGTCGACATAGTTTGAAGCATTTCCTTTGAAAGTGTTCCAGATTTCATGCCGTTACATATTTCATACGACACCTGTTGAAAACACCAGCGCATTTGGTGTCTGCAAACGGAAGTGATGTACGTGTTTATTTGCATATTGAGCGGGGAAGTGAGATCTGATTGCAAGGCGTCACTCCAGACGCATGTGGAGACAGATTCTACATCCAGGTGTAAACGGACGTACTTTAGAGCTGTCCAGATGTGATCGGATCACCAAAATCGGATCTAATGCAAGGTGTAAACCGGGCCTGTGTGTCAGCACCACTGACTACTGCTTTTCCTCCCATCTGCCCTCTCTCTCTCTCTCTCTCTCTCTCTGTCTCTCTCTCTGTAGGAGTGACTATGTCGTATGTGAACCCCAGTCTGTCTGTACATAAGGCTGCGTCGTCGACAGCGGCAGTGGACAGACAGAGAGAATATCTCCTGGACATGATTCCTCCACGCTCCCTCTCTCAGACTGCCAATACGTGGAAATAACTGCCCTCCCTTCTCTCTCTCTTTCTCCTTCTCATCTCTCTCTCTCTCCCCCTCTCTCTCTCTCCCCCTCTCCCTCTCCCTCCATATGTCCTGATGTACTCATACACAGAGTATCTTCCTGACTGCAGACACAGGCTGGCCGTTGATCTTGGATGCCCAGCCTCGGAGCAATAATAAGAATAATAGTAATAATAATAATTATTATTATGAAGAACTCTTGTTTTTCTTTCCATACATTTGTTTGTTTGTTTGTTTTTGTTTTGTCTGAACCCCTCACTCATTCGTGTGTGAAGTGAACGTATTTCACATGAGTAGAGAGAGTATATGAGGAGAACATAGGATCATGGGTAAAGGGGAATCAAAGACCTCTGTCACCATGGAGATTCACCACTACCCAATCAGCAGTCACATGTTCTAACTGGCTGAACTCTCATTGGTTCAGAGTCTCTTCCTCACTCAGTTTTTCTGTGTGAGGCTCTGAGGGAGTCCACAGGGGCCGGGACATCTGTCATTTGATGTGAACAGCAGTGTGTTAACTGTGGACAACTCTTCACACAACAGAGGAGGAGCAACTGGTCCTCAAACCGGGAAATGCAGGAGGAGACGTGTTTTTAACGATGGACCAGTGTACTGAATTTCTTAGGCTTTACAAAGCTGCATTGTCACGAGAGACACACACACACACACACACAGGCTACCTTTTGTATTGTAATGCTGGGGAGACGTGTGTGTGTGTGTGAGAGAGAGAGAGAGATTTTTATGGAGCTGATGTCAGCGTTGTTTTCTTTTCTCTCTCTCTCTCTGTTTATGAACTGATTTTCTTTTTCTTTTGGAAATGGACTCTCTACATTTTAAAGAAAAGACATTGTAATGTACTGTTGGGGAGGTTGTACAGCTGCTGTTTTCATCTGTGGGTTTGTTTGTTTGTTTTTGTTTGTTTGTTTGTTTGTTTGTTTAAAATCTTTCTATTTTCACATGCTGAACTGTAAGCAGAAGATGAATTTGACGGGGAGAGGGGGGCAGGGGGTCGATTGAAAAGGGGGCGGTACTGTAAAAGGGCGTGGCTGCCGTAGGGCGTGGCAGTAGGCGTGTGAGTGACAGGGAGAATCAGGTTAATATGGTAGAGTGGTGGAATCCCACTGCGTTGCGTCACAGGGGTGTAGGGGCTTTTTCCTTTTCTTTTAGTTCAGCTTAGAGGTGCACATCTGTTCGCCCTCCCCCCTCCCCTCCCCTCCCCACCCCTCCATCTTAATGAGGTAAATGTCTGAAAATAGTGACATTGTACAAGCGGAAACTGTAAAGGATTCTGAGCTGCTTCTCTGAAAGCCTGAGTCAGGTTCAGTGCTGAGCAGAGTGTCATGTGGCGACTGACTCCAGCGTAGCATTACTGTCTTTCTGTGGTAACACACACACACACACGTGTGCTCTGTGTGTTCAGACGGCCTTTCCTCACGCGACACGTCTGATCCTCCACAGGCACCCACTCCTAGCGTCACATCAGACAGTCACGGTATAAGCCTGGACCTGCTATATGGCAGAATATGACAGATGAGAGGGTGAAACGTCTCAGTTTATAGATGAGTGAGCCCTGGAGTTAGTGAGTTAGTTAGTTGGTTTGTTTTAAAGAAAGAATGAATTGGAGTGTGATTGTACAGTGGTTTTGGAAACGGGTGAGACAGGTAGCCAGAGTCAGAACCAGCGTAATTCAACACACGTTACCCAACCAAGTGTGTGTTTCCTCAGTGTAGCACCCTCACTCATATAAACACACACACACACACACACACACTCACACACACTCGTACCCTCATCAGACTGATGACAGGGTTCTGTGATCAGTGTTTTGCCCCTTTTTCTCTGAGTTTTAAATGGTTTTTTTGTTTGAAGCTGCCTGTCTGTTGAGCCCTGGTGTATGTTGTGTCCTGTACACACACAGACACACACACACACACAGCCGTGTACCCGAAGCTGTGGAATTTCACCAGGCCTATCCCAGGCTCCTCCCACTGCCGGAGACTGGACACCATTCCGATTTTCCAGGGATGTCGGTGCCATTCTGTTGCATTACCATCCCGCTCGATGAACTGTAAAAGAAAATGCTCAATTTTTTTTGTTTGTTTGTTTTATTCTTGCTTTGTTGGTTAATAATTATAATAAAAGCTCATTTTAACCATATTTTCATCCAGATTATTGTGTGAATATCATAAGAATTTGATTGGTTAAATTCTCGGTTTTCAAACAGGGTTTTGTTTTGTTTTGCTTTTGTTTTGTTTTTTTTTGTCTTTTTTTAAGTCAGAGTCTGAGCTATTCTTGGATCCCGTAATTGGCTTTCGGCTCCTCTAGAGTGAAGTACAGTTTGTAATGTTACACCAGTCTGATTGGGTTGTTGAGCACTGTTAAACCTGAGCTGCACAGGCTCATTACCTCAAGCCTCTGTTCACTGTAACGATTTCATTCACCCAGACGCTCTATTCACATCTAGTGTTTAAATCTCCCCCTAGTGTAGAAATAGCCTTTTTGTCCGTTTCGAGTTCTATTGAGCCGCCTGCTCTGCGTGACTTAAAGCCGCGCCTTGAAACGCCAGTCTGAAGCCGGGCTACAGGACCCACAGTTTGGCCTGGCTGTCTTGGCATAAATGAACAACCAGGCTTAAAAACGAGGGACGATCAAAAGCCAACCCTGCGAAAGCTCAGGTTAGCTTTTTTTCAAATGTAATCAATCTAATAAGATTCCTGAAAAATAAGCCTCTGGTCTGAAATAGGTTCTGTTCCTCTCTTCTGGTGAGCAGTCTAGAAACTTGACACACAATCATGCTTCACCAGGGCGGGTTTCTGTTACACTAAAGTATGCCTGTATGAGGATACTGATCGCCTAGAGACAAACTGTCTTTTCCAGTAAGAAGTTTAATCAACATTCATGTCCTCTCCTCCTGTCTGTCGGAGCCATGAGTGCTCTGAGACCTGACTGATTGACGGACGCGCGGTGGGACTGAACTGTAGCATGTAAGAGATGAGAGCTTTGCACGACTCCTCCACCACGATATCGTCGGGATACGCCAGAGTCTTCCGTTGGATCCTCGGCAGTTTGCGCAGGTTGGTGTCATCGAAGGGCATACAACCAGTGGCCATGATGTACAGAATCACCCCTGTGCTCCACACGTCATACTTTTTGGGGTCATAGGGCACACCAAGCAGGACCTCGGGTGGGGCGTATGCCGCAGACCCACAAAAGGTAGTGCTCAGCTCGGGATGAGCGCTAATGAAACGTCCAAACCCGAAGTCAGTAATTTTCACCTGGTTGTCGGCGGTTAGCAGAACATTTTCACATTTCAGGTCTCGGTGGACAATGTTGTTGTGATGAAGGTAGTCCACCGCGCTCACTATTTGAGACAAAAGAGATTTGGCTTCTGCAGTCTTTAGTCTGTTCTGCTGAATTCTCTGAAGTAGATCCGTTGCCGCGGCTTCCATGACTATGTACAGTCGTCCGGCAGTACCGTCGATGATGTCGTATACGCCTATGATGTGGTCGTGTCTAATTGATTTTATCAGACTCAGTTCCCTTGGCAGAAACTTGAAGATGAACTCGTGCGGTGCTTTCTTTCGGTCAACGACTTTTATCGCCACTTGAGCGTTGTGCTTTTCGGAAGTGGCGAGCTTCACTTTAGAGTAACTCCCCTCGCCAATGGTGGCGCTGAACTTGTACCCCTGGAATCTCAGAGCTTTGTCGGTGTACATTTCGGGAGATAGCACTCTGTGCTGCTACAGTAAGTCAAAGGTGGTCCCCTCGCCACCTCCACTCCTAATCAGTCATTTCTGGACAGGCTGGAGGCTGACAGGTGTGTCGTCCGCTGACAAATATCTTCTACAGCAGTAATTAACCAAGGTCAACTTACACCGCAGGAAATAAACGTTAATTATGACATCACATTGTGACAAGACGCACGCAGAGCACGGGTACATGACTTACAACCTAAAGCACAGTTTACATTCCCTGTGCTTGACAAACATATGTTCCCACGGGCAAGTCAACATGATGTAAATGTTCACTGAAATCTTGCTGAAACTGAGACATACGTACGGAATCTTTTAACACCGGTGAATTTGTAAACGTACGTAAATTCATTCTGTTAATGTATGAATAATATCCATTTGAAATGCGTGAGTTCGGTGTTCAGGCGTTTTTTAAAGGAATGTGTTTCATTTGATCAAATGAAGAAGTTCTTTTATATTTAGAGTACTATGTATTGTGAGTGTCTATACGCTGACAGTCAACCACACTGACAGGTAATAGTATGGAACTGTTTGTTATCTGTTCTGCAGTTTCAAAAAGTAATTCTTCATCTTTAATCTGTCATATACGCATTACTTTTTCCATCCTTAGGGCAGGCATGGTCTCAGAACAATTTTCACTCCATCTAACGGCAGGGACGCCGACTGGCGTCTTTCATCAGTTTACATCAGTTGTAATGACACTATCTGACCTCAGGGGGGCAGGCGTCACCTCAGATATAGCTTTGCATATGAACGGTTTCCCCATGAATCCGATCTCAATAACGTGTAACTCACATAAAAACTGATTTTACTTGGTTGTCATTATTATTTCATCCCTGACACTCTTCCATTGGCCAAATGGCGCTTCTGATGTCGTTTGTACCGCCCCCTCTCTCCCAGAATCACGTATGAGCACTGAGAAACACATAAATGAGGGAAATATGCATGTAGGGCACTCTCTCAAAATGCTACAGATACAAGAGGCTTTGCCATATGTTTCATCTATGATCATTTTATCAGCAGTCTTTTGGGGGGGGGGGGGGGCTAGTATGTGTTAAAGTGGCATTCTCTGGAGGGAAAAACAAGAAAGAAAGAAAGAAAGAAAAAAAACTACATCTGGGAATTGTTAAAACCTCATCCCTCAGGGGCTGTCTGATGTGTCTATGTAGACGAGATATGAAGATATGTTCTGTCACAGAGACAATGGCCAGAGCGAGAACCTTTTGTTAAATTTAGGTTTAAAACACGGACCTTTGGCAAATCAAAGGGAATTTGTGTGTTGACACTGATGTGCCTCCTCACTCTCTCTCCTCCCCACAGCGGAGGAGCGGAGGATGCTGCCTCTGAGGGAGGTAGGGAGGGGGGGGGGGGGGGGGGTGGCAGGAGCTTTCTGATTTACAGAACAGCCAGTACTGCTGGCTCAGCCAATCAGATTTGTACCTCAGTGTCTCCGTGTGTTGTGATTGGCCAGCAGTGCGGGTGAGTGTATCTGATAGACGGGAGGCGTGGGATTCATTGCTCAGTGAGACAGGCAGAGATAAGGCAGACACGCCGAGTGGGAGAGAGAGAGACAGAGAGAAAGGAGTGGAGGCAGAGTGTTTTTAAAGACAAAAGTCCTGTTGATTGTGCAGTCCTCTGTGTTTCACCGTCCACCAAAATGAACCACAGCTCAAATGAACCTGAGACCGAGAGCATCGAACCCCTGCGCTATCTCAGGTAAACCGGCCGTTACACACACACACACACACACACACACTGTTACTTATACATAGTGTGAACTAATACCATCTCATTGTTTGTGTGTGTCTGTGTGTGGTGTGTATATTTTGGTAAAAGCATTTGCTGACATTAAAACAGATGAATCAGATGGAGACCATAAATTGGTCTGCATCCTCAGTAGTCCAGTAATGGTCTGAAACTTAAAGCCAGAATCTATGTACTGTCTCCTGAGAAGACAAGAGCAGTGTTTGCAGTCTAAACATAACTCTGCCATTATGGATTATCGGGAAGTCTCTGTGCCCACACTGTTTACCTGCAGCTCTAAGTACAGGCAAGAGCACCTCCAACCTCATTCACCCTCTGAGAATCACAGAAACTATCGGCTTCACCCGGCGTTGGCACAGAAATGTTTTACAGAGTGGGTAGCCTAGTACAAAAATCAAAGCTGCACATGTTTACACATGTGTGATTCTGGGGAAAGTTTGACTGTGCAGAGAAAGAGAGAGAGAGAGCGAAAGAGAGAGAGAGAGAGAGAGAGAGTTTAAAGTGTCATTTTGAAGATGAAGCAGGTGTATGCAGAGGCACAGAGTGTCTCTGGAAGTTTCACAGTGTTGTGGTGATGAAAGCGTGACAAACAGGTGACAAAAGTGATGTGATATTTCACTCACTGTGGTGACGGTAACGTCACGGCTGCCGCGCCGCGCTTTAAACACCGGGGGGGACAATTGACTGTTAATCCCTCCTGATCTCAATCTCTTGTAAATCTCTGCAGAAATCATCCATGTTTTCAAATCTAGATGCATTTTTGTGGAACATGAGTGCCTCATTAATAATCCAGTATGCGCCATGTGTTTGTACCTCAAATCACACTGTACGGTCTTAAGGTTTTCCATCAGCAGATTCTGAATGGCATCAGAGCACTTAGTTCTTTTGCCAAATGTGCATATACTCAAAAGAACACACTCTGTGCTTCTGCTTCGTGTGTACTTTTCCAAAGTCTCTGCCACTTCCACGCAGTCAGATCCACACGCAGGACGGATTTATTGATTACTCTGAGATCAATCGAAAATGACTTACCTCAGCCGTGAGAGCAAACTGGGCTGAAAGAGAAAGAGAGAAATAAAGAAGAAGAAGAACGGGACGATGAACGAGCATCATAACGCGGCGTGTGAAAGCGAGATGAGGGGTTTGTTTTTAGAGCTGAAATCTTGGTGGCAGGAGAGGCCGTTTTTTACAGACATCCGTCACATCTTCCAGCCCACACCTAAGCACAGTTAAACACAGTTAAACACACCTAAACACAGTTAAGCACAGTTAAACACAGTTTAGCCGAGGGCTGCCTCAGAGACACAAGGCAAATTACATGCTGTAAACCGGGAGCATCCTGATTGGATTTAAGGGTGTAGTGTCTGAACTGAGAGACGATTTGTCTTTCTGGTGTTTTACTGCGTTGTCTTGAGATGACAGGCTCTTTCATGTGCGTGCTTAATCGCCCCCCATTTGACATGCATGACAAATGAAACTGACTTGAATGTAGTTTGTGAATGACTGACTGTCACTCAGGAGACACACAGACAGAGCTGGCTCTTCTGTTTAAATGAGGACGATTGTTTGGTGGTATGCAGAGAGAGTGTGTGTGTCTCTAGATGAGGGGGAGGGGTCCTTGTTTGTGAAAACACCTTTAGAAAAACCGGCTGTGAATCGAGACAGACTGGTAACAGACTGGAAGTAACTGATGTTACCAGTGTGTGTTACAGAAGCTGTCAAAGAGCCGTTTGCTGTCGGGGTTTTGCCTCCGTTTTATCCTTTGCCCAAATAATCACACACTGCAGCGCGAAGCTTTGGGTCACGCTCTGACCTCCGGCTGCTTTATTCACAGGGCGAAGGCCCAGATGTAATACCTGACAGGAGACGGGGGGGGGGGGGGCGGGGGGGTGCAGTGATGTGATTTGTTTCTAGGCAGTGCACAGGGGTACAGTCTTGGTCTTCAGAGTTGCCTGAGTTGCCTGCTATTGTTCGATTAGAGAAAGACACATTCTTTTTGAACCAGGGACAGTGGCCGTGTTGTTTGCCTTCTGCTGGGTCGTTTTCCGTAATCCTGCAGCGCTCTGTCCAGAGAGATGTTATTTATTAATAAAGCGAAACGCCTGATTCAGTTTCAGTGGATTGCGTGGTTCCTGCTTATTAATCTATTTCACATTTAC
>NC_044503.1:1335816-1355816 GCF_902362185.1 Chanos chanos | reverse complement strand
ATTATTCTAAAACACAGGTTTTTCCATTGTACAACAGATGATTTCATTAAACCTTTCATTACAATGTTTCATTTACCAGGAAAACAGAAAATATTGCACATCATTATCATAAATGACTTTTCAGTTAATTACGTTCAGTAGAAATGTTCCAGTTCTCAGCGCCTCTTAAGGAAACACTGAAAAACTGTGAAATAAACATAATTAGAGTTCTGATTTGACTGTGGCTCTTAATTGCCACCTAACTCTAATGGGCAGTGTTAGATGCCAAAAGCCTGTCATTTTTCTTCAGTTTAATAATAACTACACAAATACAGCTCTTACCTTTCATTATTTAATTTACATCCCTCTCTCACCCAGGAATTAAAGAGTCTTTAGAGTTTAATGCGTTTAGGGTTTAGAGTTTAATGAATTTGAGTAGATTTGCTGTTTACTGGAGTCGGAGTGATCTGGTGAAACGCTGATGTCCAGTAAGAGGTCAGATTGTTGTTTACAGCGTGAAATGGCGGTAAGGTTCTTAATGATGTCACAGGACAATTTTTTCAAACCTGTCGAGGTGGCCCTGACTTCATGTGACCTTCCACCAAATTCAAGCAGTGTGTGTGTGTGTGTGTTTTGGAGGGAGTCACTGTGGCTGCTCACCTCACACTGTGTCTCCTCACTGCTGTGCACCATCCCGCTGACTGATTCACACATTCTACCGTCTCCTCTCTCTACTGTTACCCCCCCCCCCCCCCATCAACTCTACTGCTGTGACGCCCCCTAGCTGTTACCCCCCCCCCCCCCCCCCCCCCCCCCAATCAACTCTACTGCTGACACTCGGTTCGTCACCAGATATGGGCAATTATGAGAGAGAGAGAGAGAGAGAGACTGTGTTTGTGTGTGTGTGTGTGTTTGTGTGTGTGTGTGTGTGTGTGTGTTTGTGTGTGTGTGTGTGTTTGTGTGTGTGTTTGTGTGTGTGTGTGTGTGTGTGTGTGTGTGTTTGTGCACAATCTGCTGTCTGAGGGATTTATTGTTCAAAAGAGCAGTTAAGCCTTAGTAAAGAGAAAATGTGCCCTGCGGTTAGACTGGAGTTCTTTTTTTTTTTTTGCCCTCCCAAGTGTGTGTGTGTGTGTGTGTGTGTGTTTTATTGAAAGAACAAGGGAAGGTTTGAAAAGGAGAGAAAGCTGACCTTAAACAGATATTTCAGTTCTGTCTTCTCCTCTCTTTGATCGTCACGTCCTCGCCGAGCCCCAGGGGAAGCTTGCCGTCTCGTGGTAGTGGCGACTCCGGCGGGGAGGTGAGAGTTTAGGGGTCACCGATTCTTCGGTGCGTGATCACAGAGTTGACTGTGTGCCCTTTAGTCACCCACCACCATGTGACCCAGCCTCCGGCACCCATAATGCAACGCAGTGTCATCTCAAGCGAGGTCAAAAACGAAGTGCAAGGCGTGTGTGTTGAGCGCCGAAGACCAGACCAGCACCTTCCACACATACTGTACACGTGCACACAAACTCTCACCTTGTCCCAGAGTCTCTGCCTACTGTGAAAGGTCAGTTCTTTTCCAGAAGGTTCTAGAGCCCCTGCTGGTCTATATTAATAATGTAAGATTTGATGCAGGTGTAGTAGGACACCCCTCCTCTGTCACTGCACACGCACACACACTTTTATTCCAACCTTGTCCACACTCACACACCTGATTCAGTTCATCACAGTCCCAAGGACCCTGATTACAAGAGTCAGGTGCGTTAGACTGAATCTGGATTAAAATCCTGCTGAAGTGCAGCTTTGCAGGAGGGACTCAGCCTATTGTGTGTGTGTGTGTGTGTGTGTGTGTGTGTGCTGTCCCCAGTAAAGCTCCAGAGACAGACACTTTAATGCCACATGACAGAAATCGAGAGAGAACAACACAGCAGGAGCTCAGAGGATGTCGGCCTTTTCCGACATGTTGTTTTTTTTTCCTCCTGTTGCTTAGACTCCCAAATCTTCATGTCCTCGAATGTTCCTGTCTGACTGAGCCAAGCCGTTTGTCAGCCTCTCATTTTCCCTTTATTAGCGCGTCGCTGGAAGAGCCGTGTTGTAAAGGACAGTCCTGGCAAACAAATCAATCAGTGAAATGACTGTGGGGAAAAAAAATGAGACTCTCTTTAAAGACACACACACACACACACACACACATATACACATTTGATTTTACATTGCAACTTTTTTTTTTTTTACTTTTGTCCCTATTTAGTCCTTAGTAAGTGTGCATGTTTCAACTCAGTTCTATTTGACTTTGATCAAAGAGAAGGTGATTGTTTTGTCTTTATTTGATATTTGAAATGTATCTTTCACTGGTCATCTGCTGACAGACAGCGTCAGGGTCATTCTCTGAGCTTCTCACTGATTTTCAAATATTTTATCTGTGAATGTCAGTCCATCCTCTTCTTTCTCTCTCTCTCTCTCTCTCTCTCTCTCTCTCTCTCTCTCTCTGTTTAACACGAACAGTGTTTCTCATTCAGAGTTTCCTTCTGTTTTGCATCACATCCCTGCATCCCTCCAATGTCAGTCTCTCTCTCTCTTTGTCTTCCTTGGCTTCCCATCCCATTAAACGCCACTCCCTCTCCATGAAGGATTCTCCCTCCTCCTTCTTTTCCTCAGCCTGCACTTGTGTGCAGCGTGTGTTTCCGGGTGAGTGATGACTGAAATGAAGAGTTGAACAGTCAGGCTGTTCTCGGATAATCAGGCCTATTTTCTGAACCAGACTGCTCAAGTCTCTCACTCATGCCAAGATCAGAAGTGCAGCTGAATGGTAAAATGTGGCAGTTCACTTCCAATCAAATTCATCCCAAAACGAGCCAACATGTGGCCTCATAAAAATAGGGCCCAAATGCCCAGGGAAATCTAGATGCAAATGACCATCCATCAATCTGGAAAAGATTTATCTCCAGTGGAATCACTTTAACCCAAACAAAACTACTTTAGATAATTGTAAAAAAAATTCCAAACATTCTCATCAAAATGGGTTGTTTGAATCCCAGCTGTTCTCTGCCATCAGAGACAGAATCACAGATCACTGTATCTGCATCGAGCCAAACTGGGTTTAGAAGACAGATGACTCAGAGAGCGTTTGGACTGGAGCACACAGATGAGCCTGTACTCTGTTATATTTGCGGTGTATTGGATTAGGTGTTCAGCGGTCTGCGGTCAGCGACGTGAGATGAGCTGCATTAGAAGAGTTTTACTGATGGAAGCTGAATGAGCAGATGCTAACCTTACCTCAGCTGAGTTCCTGGCAGGGCACCAGAGAATGTCATTTAGCACAGAGCAGAGAGATAGAAAGAGAAAGTGTGAAGAGAGAGAGAGAGAGAGAGAGACAGAGAGAGAGAGTGAGTGAGCGTATCCATGGTTTCAGACCTAACACATCCATACAGAAAGAGAACAGGCATGTCTCTTAGAATATGTCCTCTTCTCCTGTCTCCTTATCTCTGTGCAGTATCATTTATGATACCTGTTTGTCAGCATCATGTGGCACACATTTCAGCACCACTGGTTTCCCTCCCTTTAAAAAACTGGTTGACTGCAAGACATTTTGCGGAATTGTTTCAGATCTTTCTGCTATTTTTATTTTTATTTTTTTTAAATTCTGTCCACCAGACAGCGGGAGGATGTCCTCCATAGCGGTGCACTGTTCGATCTGAAGGTACGTGTTCTCGCAGGGTTTTTTTTGTCCGACGTTCTGCCAGATATGACAGGTTTTCTGTGAGGTTCTGCAGAAACCGGATCCATCTGGTTGATGGCCAGAGTGCGAACAGCGTGACATTGGCGAGAGGAGTTGTTCTCGGAATGCGACATGAGGAGCAGGGCCAGGGCGGGAAGTTCTAGAAAGCCGTGCGAGGACAGGAAGGCCACGAGAGCAGAACTAAAGCCAAACTCTCCTGTGTTGTTTGGGTTGGCGGGGCAGAGGGGTGATCAGGTGCATGAGAGAGACTAAAGCCACTGGAGAGGCACTCACTTCACCTAAATTGCACTAAAAATAGGAGCAATTCTGATTGGGTAACGCTGCTGCGCTTCAGAGAAAAGGAGTGAATTCTATTGGATGTACTGTCCTGTGGTGTCTTTAATAGAGCCTTATAATGACTCTTTTCTTTTCTGAGAGAAGAGAGAGCTGTTTCTCAGGGTCAAGTTAGTCCTAGTCTTTCACAAAGAGAGCGAGAGCACGAATAAAAGAAGCCATTTATAGGCTTGGCTTGCACAACTTCCCCGTACAGACTGAGGCAGGGTGGCCCTGACGGGGGCTTACCTGTGCGCGCCCTCGTTTACGAAATCACAGTCACAGTCCAACGAGCGACCCGGGATGCATTTTGGGGGCTTCTGTTTGGTCAGTGTTGTGGTTACGAGCAGGTCCAGGCCGCACGTTTGATTAGACCAGCTGCCCTAGCGTGTGTGTGTGTGTGATGCCTGTCTGGATTTCCTTAGACAAGTCTCCTTGTCAAATTGGAGAAATGTCACAGAACACAACAACCCAACCGCTCACCAACGCTGTCGTTCACTTTTAGAGTGTGTGAACGGCTGCTTTCAATCACTGCCAGGGTTCATCTTTCAAATATAGTGATCCGGGGTTTAACTCAGTGCACAGGTGATACAGGGTTTAACTAACCGCACAGGCGATACAGGGTTTAACTAACCGCACAGGCGATACAGGGTTTAACTAACTGCACAGGCGATACAGGGTTTAACTAACCGCACAGGAGATACAGGGTTTAACTAACCGCACAGGAGATACAGGGTTTAACTAACCGCACAGGCGATACAGGGTTTAACTAACCGCACAGGTGATACAGGGTTTAACTAACCACACAGGAGATACAGGGTTTAACTAACCGCACAGGCGATACAGGGTTTAACTAACCGCACAGGCGTTACAGGGTTTACGTAACCACACAGGAGATACAGGGTTTACCTAACCGCACAGGCGATACAGGGTTTAACTAACCGCACAGGCGATACAGGGTTTAACTAACCGCACAGGTGATACAGGGTTTAACTAACCACACAGGAGATACAGGGTTTAACTAACCGCACAGGCGATACAGGGTTTAACTAACCACACAGGCGATACAGGGTTTAACTAACCGCACAGGCGATACAGGCGATTGGTTCTCCCATAGTTCATTTGACTCTGACAGGTCCTGAAGCATTACCTCCAGTCTGTTTATGGCTTTGGATCTCCTCACACATCCATAACAGCCTGTTCTTTCACTGAGTGTTGAATAGATACATTTAAACACTCATACCCTCTCAGATGACTCAGTCTGGCTGATGTGCTAAGAATATAACTGAATGAGCAGAGGTGTGGAATTACGTTCAGGTCACAAATATGAGCATATTGTTCCAGAACTGTCACAGCACTCCAGATCCTCCACAACAGGAACAGAATAACAAACAGCTCCAAATTCCCCTCGACACATTTTTAATCCCCGTCCACCAATTAACGAGCACTCGCAGGCTTCTCCCCACTTCTTCTTACTCTTCCTCTTTTTTTCTTTATGAGAATGGAGAGGATCTTTGTTTTTCTGAGTCCCTGTCTACCACAGGCATGCAGACAACCAGTACAGCAAACACCCACACTCATGAATATTCACCCCATTAATTAATTCACTTTTGTCTTTTAACACAGGATACAGTAAGACAGCAATGTTACTTGGAAGACAAAGAATCATAGCCCAACACCCTCTCTCTCTCTCTCTCTCTCTCTTTCTCTCTTTCTCTCTCTTTGTTACCATGGTTTCCTCCACTTGCCAATTATGCCGTGGGCCCCGGTGTTCCTTTCCCTGGTGCTCTGTAATGGCGGCATACTCAACCACATTCCTCATCACTGCCCTAGATCTTAATTATACAGTCACATGACAGAGGAAATGCTGGGCTGAGCGCGTCGCGTAGAGTTTACACGCTGTCATCACGCAGTGGATGTAACCTGAGTAAAACAGTCACTATCTCTCATCTGCTCTCTGCTGGCTGTAGCCAGACACCTCAGTCCAGGTTGGTTTCATGCTTATTTAACAAGAATTTGTCTGCAAATCTGTAAAATCTCATGACCATTTTGACCAGATTAGTTTAACCTTTCAGCAGGGCACAGTAGGCACCGGTGGCCCACGCTTCATTTGGCGATGGATTGTGCTCCCTGGCATCTGTCAATAAATCAAATGTTTAAGGTTTCTTACACTTTGGGTATAAGTGAGTTAGAGACCTTCAGACGAATGCTTCAGAAACTACAGAACGCGGTAGGGTTCGGGAATTCCAGCCGCCGTGTTATTCTCGCAATCTCGTAAAAACAGGCACGTGGCCCGGCACCGTTAGAATGTGCAACCGGCAATTCTGGATTCAGTCCCATTCTGTGCAGACACGACAAAATTCTCAGACACTCGCTGTCCCAGAACACACTGGCTTTCCAAAAAAAGACGAACAATTGATGCATTGTTGGCATTTTCCAAGGAGAACATCGGTTTTATCAGACTCTGACATACACAGTTTAATGAGGTTCTTCGTTGGCCAGTCGGAGGTGTAGCAGCGATGTTTTTTGTTTTTGTTTTTTATGGTTGAACAAAACCCCGCTGGGAATTTCAGGAGACGGTGCTCATGACCCTCTACCTGACAAATAACCATGACCGGTTTTCTCTGGAGGATTGGCGTCCTGTTTTTCGGAGTCGGTGCCGGAGAAGTGATTAAGTTTCGAGGCGCCGGCCTGTTATTTACCTAATCTCATCCATTTGAGTAAACGTCAATTACAGTGAGATAGCCAGTTGGGTCAAAGCCCTGATATCGTTTTCAGGTGTTGCGGATGTAGCTTTCCAAACAGACACACACAGGCACAACAACACTCACACACATACACCGAGAGAGAGAGAGAGAGAGAGAGAGAGAGAGAGAGAGAGAGAGAGAGAGAGAGGCTGGTAGAGCAAGTCTGAACTAGTCTGACTCACCACAAATTGTCACTGAGCCGACAGGTGGGCAGCTGGGCACTTTGCCACTGTCAAACCAAGTGAGACTAGCGCTAGGGGTCAGATTATTTCATGTGGGGTCAGTGAGTAGGTGGAGGAGGCGGTGCCTCCAGCCAAACTGAGGTACGATGATGTCGCTGACAGAACGTGACCGTATTTTAACGTCGATGTAAACTGCAGACAGAAGCGACGCGGATTTGTGTCTCTGATACTTGCTCTTGTATAGACCACTAAGATGTGTAATAAAACATTAGAGTTGTCTGCTGAGGTGGAACATTAGATTCTGAAGTCTCAGGGAAAATGGAATATTTTAGAGAATGAAGATCTCGTGCAAATCTGATGCAGATGGATGTCTGCAGCCTAAATGTATGAGGTGAGATTGAGTGCATCTGTGGGGTAAGAGTGCTGGTCTAAAATCAGCCCTTGCCTTTCATACTCATAATGATGAGAATTATATGGATAAAAGTGAACTGATTCTAGATCAGCACTCTTACCCTGAGAGAGTTAATACAATCTCAGGTTTAAAGGATGAATGGCGTCAGCAGACTAATGCGAAAATAAGTGAAGAACATTCAGCACATAACTCACTCCTAAGCCAAACACATGAGACCCAGACAAGACACTGGCCTCTCTCTCTCTCTCATACACACACACACACACACACACACACACACAGACACACACTATCTCTCTCTCTCTCTCTCTCTGTCTCTCTCTCTCACTTTCCCTCTCTCTCTCTCTCTCTCTCTCTCTCTCTCTGCCCCCCCCAACACGTTCTCACCGTTCCGGAACCATCTAAATCAGCCTCAGGGCTACAGACTCTCCACTGTTCATATGAAGATGATTGGACAGGAGTCATCATTCATTGCTCTTTAGACATTATCCGCTCCTCCAAACACCGTTAGAACTCCCTGACCTCCTCATGCTCACCTCCTTTCCTTCCTGTGCACTTCGGCTCCCTGCAAAGGAGAGAGTGAGGAAGAGTGTGAAATATGAGTCTGTCCAGCGATGGCCC
This sequence comes from Chanos chanos, assembly GCF_902362185.1. Taxonomy (NCBI): domain Eukaryota; kingdom Metazoa; phylum Chordata; class Actinopteri; order Gonorynchiformes; family Chanidae; genus Chanos; species Chanos chanos. The sequence continues at coordinate 1,347,842 of NC_044503.1, read as the reverse complement.
AGCGCCCACTCCCAGAGCCCTGATTACAACTCCATGGTCTCAGATTGTCTGTGTAGCTGGAAATGATGAGATATTAGTTGGAAAGTGGTCACGGAGATGACTAAGGGGCTCCTGTCTCCAGCATGATTGGTCAAAATGATGATTGATGCTGCGTTGTCCCTCCAGTAGACTAATGTCTGAGCAGTTCACTGATGCTGCCGCACAATCCTATCTTTTCAGATTAAAAAAGAGAAAGAAATTCATGGAAGAAGAAATTCATGAGACAATTAAACATATTAGTGTCAGAATATTTATCCATTGTCTCTGTAAATTAGAACTGAGATATTATCTCTGCGTCTCACTCATGGACTGAGCCTGAGGAATTTTAGAGATGAGGCCTTTGTTTAGAATTTCCCACAATGCCCTGCAGGTTCTGCTGTCTTCTCTCTGCCTGAGCAGTCTCACACCTGCTACAGGAATCATAGGATTCCACAGGAACGGGCTTTGACCCCTTACTGGTCTGGTTTTAACACAGGAACGGGCTTTGACCCCTTACTGGTCTGGTTTTAACACAGGAACGGGGTTTGACCCATTACCGGTCTGGTTTTAACACAGGAACTGGTTTGACCCATCACTGGTCTGGTTTTAACGCACTGGTTTTGACCTGTCTCTGGTCTGCTTTTAACGTGCTGGTTTTGACCCATCTCTGGTCTGGTTTGAAGGCCGGTCAGAGGCAGGAAGACGGACCTGACCTGTCAGAAGAAAAGCAGCCGTCCCAGTTTCGTTTTTTTGATACTCAGGAAGTGAATTTTTTTTCTTTTTGACTCTGCTAGTTCTCAAACCTCACTTGACCCAGTATCTTGTCTCTCTAAAAACTTCTCTTTCATTCGTTCCCTTTCTCCTGCTCTCATTCTCGACAGACAGGATGAGACAGGATGAGCCTCACATGAGCCAACCCCTGTCCCTCACATGTCGCTCTAGATCGAGTGCGTTTCTCTAAAAAACGACCGTTTCCTCCTGCCCGAGCGCTGAAAACTCGTTTTTGTAGAGCCAGTAGATTTTTTTTTTTTTTAGATCAAAAACACTGACAGTGTTGTTTTTGGCGCTCTTGTTAACCTGGGTGTGAGACCCCGTAATGAAGAGTGAGTAGGGTGTGAAGCTAGAACTCTGACACAGGAACCCTCGTAGACAGCAAACTGAATGATATTACTCATTACTTTATCATTTTATAATACTAGCCTTAGACTCACTCTCTCTCTCTCTCTCTCTCTCTCTCTCTCTCCCTCTCTCTTTCTGTCTTTCATATTATTTTGACATTAAGTTAAACAGAGCACTGGGAGCATCCAAGCATGTTTAAATATAGCCCTCCTTCTCTCTATTACAGATGTGTAATTATTGCATTAGTTTTCATCATTTTCTCACTCACACACACACACACACACACACACACACACACGTTGAGAAGCTGAGACTGGTGATTAAAAAAAAAAAGAGATGACAAACGCGTCAGGATGGACACAAACGGCTGAGTGAACGAGGGAACAGTGAAAGGGATGAGTGTTGGACAGGCCGTTATTGGGCTGTCCTCAGACAGACTAATTACACCAGTTCCTACAGAAAATAAGGCGTTTCCATGGCGATGTGGGACGTGAGGTCCGCTGAGCTAGGCACAGACTCAGTCTTGGGAAGGGAAAAAGAGATGGTGTAATTAATCCTCATTTCTGTCATGCTTAATGAAGGCATGTTCTCCTATTGTTTTTAACTTGGAAGCCTTCTGACTTCCACAGCGTACTGTGAGGGAGTAAACTGTCAATCAAAATCATTTAAAAAGGCTTTTTCTCATTGAGACACAAACACACACACACACACACACACACTCTCACTCTCACAGTCAAACTCACGCACACACACACACACACACGGACACACACGCTCTTTCACTCTCACAGTCACGTTCACACACACATTGTGTCATGGTGCCAGATGCAAGTTGTTTTGATTCTTTGCAGTCAGAGTAACTGAAGTAAGCAGACACTCACACACACACACACACACACACACACGCACACACACACACACACACACACGCACACGTTCACACACACGCACACACACACACACACACAGATGGAGGCTGTAGTGAGTGTGTGAAATGTGAGTGTATCTGTGGTAAACAGGTTCATTAAGAAATGAGAGATGTCACTGGTTCACTCTGCGGGTTCTCTGGTCCCCTAGGGCCCTGCATGGGGAAATTACCACCATCTCCAAAGGCAGAGGCCACAGCCTGATACTGTTTCTAGTCTGCCCCGCCTCTTTTTCACAAGTCCCGCCCACACAGAATATATGTGTGTATGTGTGTGTGTGTTTCAAACCTTAAGACTGGCAAATTAAATTAACAGTGAAAATGCTCCAGGTTTTGTTTTTTTTTGTTTGTTTGTTTGTTTTTTGTTGTTTTTCGTCTTTTTTCAGTTTTTCACATCGTGACCGTTTCCATGCAGAATAAACCCAATCTGCTGTCAGTCTATCTCACTGTTCTGTTCATATCAGTCTATCTCACTGTTCTGTTCATATCAGTCTATCTCACTGTTCTGTTCATGTCAGTCTATCTCACTGTTCTGTTCATGTCAGTCTATCTCACTGTTCTGTTCATGTCAGTGTATCTCACTGTTCTGTTCATATCAGTCTATCTCACTGTTCTGTTCATGTCAGTGTATCTCACTGTTCTGTTCATGTCAGTGTATCTCACTGTTCTGTTCATATCAGTGTATCTCACTGTTCTAGTCATGTCAGTGTATCTCACTGTTCTAGTCATGTCAGTGTATCTCACTGTTCTGTTCATGTCAGTGTATCTCACTGTTCTAGTCATGTCAGTGTATCTCACTGTTCTGTTCATGTCAGTCTATCTCACTGTTCTAGTCATGTCAGTGTATCTCACTGTTCTAGTCATGTCAGTGTATCTCACTGTTCTAGTCATGTCAGTGTATCTCACTGTTCTGTTCATGTCAGTGTATTTCACCTCGTCCATACCCAGCAGAAGGGTCATGCCAGACAGAGTCCAGGCCTGCGGTGCTGTTTGTCAGGGTCCAATTCAGCCTCATTCTCCTAACTCAGTCTGAAATGACCTCTGTCCCAGTCTGGTCTCAGGTGTTTATAAAGCCATGTGTTCTTCTGGAACAAATAAGCTTGATGTAGCTGTATAAAAGCATTTGTTTTGTTCAAGTTTGCTTTTTTGTTGATGTTGTTGTTGTTTGTTTGTTTTATTTTGTGTTTTTTTGTTTTATTTTGGGTTTTTTTTTGGCTTTGTTTTTTCTGGTTGTTTTTTTGGGGGTTGAAGGAGAAGACAGCTACCCTTTTGGTGGGGGAGAGCAGGCCTAAAAGATGCTGCTGGCACAACATTGCCACCTGGTGGCAGATCCCATAAATTACAGCCAATTGGAGTGAGTTTTAAATAGCTCTCATGTATTTGGCTTAATGTGAGGCAGAAACCTCGCGACTTGGTTGTTACCTTTCGGCGCTTCTCAGCTAAAACAGTCATGGGTGATCACTTTCTCCTGACTGTCACATGATTGAGTTTGTGGAGAGGGACACCCCATCACCAACACCCCCCCCCCCAAAAAAACAAACAAACAAGAAAAAAAACACTCTGAAGGCAGCTGAACTTACTGCTGTAGGAAACTGTGAGTGACAGCAGCGTGTCTCTCTGTCCTCTGAAAAGTTTCAGAAAATGAAAAATATCATACAGTAAATCTGTACAGTGTCAACACAACATAACAACAACTCCATTCAAAACAGGATGGCCCTCTTAAAATACCACTGAGTGACATCACCTTCTGTCTGCTGTGGCATCAACATGCAGGACACATACATGTTCCCTTTCATCTTTAGTTTTTCTATAAACTGTAATACAGTGATTCTCAGCTCCAGTGAGACAGTGAGACAGAACATTTTCTCTATAGCTGAGGTTTTATCACACCACAGTGACAGTCTGGCTGTACTGTGATAAACACCACACTAACACCAGACATCAGCCTGAGCGTTCAGTCCAGCGGGCTCCAGTGAGCTCTCGCAGCTAGGAGACAGGAGATACTCTGGTCTGCTGGTTTCCACGATGATTGTTGACAAAGCTACATCTGAAATTTTCCTCGCTAAAATGAGACTGCTTTGGGTATCTCACCTGATGCTGAATAAGTTTTGATTAATTTACCACTACAGACCAATAAAAAGAGACAGAGAGAGAGCGAAAGAGTCAGCCTCAGGGAAAGATGAGAGGATCTGCTAACTGAAGTGGTTTTGTTTCGAGAGAGAAAATGTGATGACTGGTGATAGGTGTTTTGAGAGAGGACGTGATTACAGGTGATAGGTGTTTTGAGAGAGGACATGTGATGACTGGTGATAGGTGTTTTGAGAGAGAAAATGTGATGACTGGTGATAGGTGTTTTGAGAGAGGAAATGTGATGACTGGTGATAGGTGTTTTGAGAGAGAGGAAATGTGATGACTGGTGATAGGTGTTTTGAGAGAGAGAAAATGTGATGACTGGTGATAGGTGTTTTGAGAGAGGACATGTGATGACTGGTGATAGGTGTTTTGAGAGAGGACATGTGATGACTGGTGATAGGTGTTTTGAGAGAGGACATGTGATGACTGGTGATAGGTGTTTTGAGAGAGGAAATGTGATGACTGGTGATAGGTGTTTTGAGAGAGGAAGTGTGATGACTGGTGATAGGTGTTTTGAGAGAGGAAATGTGATGACTGGTGATAGGTGTTTGGAGAGAGAGGAAATGTGATGACTGGTGATAGGTGATAGGTGTGAGATGACCCAGACAGCTGCGGTTGCAAATGTGGCAGCGATGAGAGTCGGTCGCTGGGTTAAATAAGATTTATGAAGTTTGTTCCATGGTTATCAGTGTGGAACTGCATATATACTCTGTCTCTCCATCTATCTCTCTGTCTCTCTCTCTCTGCATGTGGTATATGTATCTCTCTCTTTCTGTCTCTCTCTCTCTCTCTTTCTGCATGTGGTATATGTATCTCTCTCTCTCTCTGTCTCTCCCTCTCTCTCTCTCTCCCTCTCTCTCCCTCTCTCTTTCCCACTCTGTTTCTCCACGTGTGTGTTTGTGAGTGAATGAGAGGAGAGGAGATTAATTGTTTAATTTATCCTGACTGGGATCAGAACAATTCCCTCTCACCCAGTTCCCCCTTGAAAGGAATATTAAATCTTTGTTCCTTTGTGGAGAATATTAAACCTTTTCAAACCGTCTTCTCGCTGCTCCACTGTTTTGCCTGCAGCTACACACTCACGCTCACACTCACACTCACAAGCAACCCAGGAAACCTGTCATCGTGGCAACGCAGTGAGTGAACGTTAGAGTGTGAGCGTTATTAAAACTCCTCTCTTCTCAGAGAATTACTAATGCATCTGCAAATTACAATCATTCCTTCTTTCAAACAAACGTATCCTCCAACTAAACCGCACTGCAGCAAAATTGACTTCTGTTTTTCCAAATCCATGCTGAGAAGAGAATAAATTGCAAATGCAAATAGGAGCACAGATAATGTCAGTTACTGGATCGCGATTCCCAGTAATCTTACAGGAGCCTCAGGATGCAGTTTTGGCATCTGCCTGCAGGTGTCCCCAGAGTGATGTGTGTGACATTTTCATAGCTGGACTTACATATGTCTTACTGTAACACGTTTTGGTGTGAGGCATAGGATGCGAACGGTTTCGGTATCTGCAGCGAGACGGCTGCTTCTCTAGCTGTGAGTCCTGTCTCCCTGTCCCTGTCTCTGTCTCCCTGTCTCTGTCTCCGTCACTGTCTCTGTCTCCCTGTCACTGTCTCCGTCTCCCTGTCTCTGTCTCTGTCTCTGTCTCCCTGTCTCTGTCTCCCTGTCTCCGTGTCACTTTCTCTGTCTCCGTGTCACTGTCTCCGTCTCCGTGTCTCTGTCTCTGTCTCCATGTCACTGTCTCTGTCTCCGTGCCTCTGTCTCTGTCTCTGTCTCCGTGTCACTGTCTCTGTCTCTGTCTCCGTGTCTCTGTGTCTGTGTCTGTCTCTGTCTCTGTCTCTGTCCCTATCCCTGTCCCTGTCCCTGTCTCTGTCTCTGTCTCTGTCTCTGTGTCTGTGTCTGTGTCTGTGTCTCTGTCTCTGTCTCTGTCTCTGTCTCTGTCTCTGTCTCTGCGTCTGTGTCTGTGTCTGTGTCTCTGTCTCTGTCTGTGTCTGTGTCTGTCTCTGTCTCTGTCTCTGTTTCTGTGTCTGTGTGTGTGTGTGTCTCTGTGTCTGTGTCTGTGTGTCTCTGTGTCTCTGTGTCTGTGTGTCTGTGTGTCTCTGTGTCTGTGTCTGTGTCTGTGTCTGTGTCTGTGTCTCTGTGTCTGTGTTTGTCTCTGTGTCTGTGTCTGTGTCTGTGTGTCTGTGTCTGTGTCTGTGTGTCTGTGTCTGTGTCTGTGTCTGTGTCTGTGTCTGTGTGTCTGTGTCTCTGTGTCTGTGTGTCTGTGTGTCTGTGTCTCTGTGTCTGTGTCTGTGTCTGTCTCTGTGTCTCCTTTGCTGTCATCCTCTGTAAAATCAGCCTGAGGTCACTGTCCAGCCAAAACATTTTGGACACATTGAGAACAGTCTTTGTCAAGGAACCTTTAGTGAAAGGAATGAAAAACCACTTATTCCACAGTTTTCACTATAAACACAGACAGTCAGACACCTTTACATACAAACACCAAAAACCCACCCAACTGGGCCGCACATATGTACTCTAACATGTACACACACATGTATTTATAGCTCTGATTGCTTAATAGATAACACAGGATGTTATACGAGGAACACAGTCTTTTATTGTGTATTATAGCTGTGAGTCCCTGTTTGCTGAATTAACCTTCTCACACTAGCATTCCAACGGGTCAACTGCTGTAAAAACCTGCCTCATATGGTGTGACACACAGCTTCAGGCTGAATAACTTCCACATCTCTCTCTGTCTCTGTCTCTCTCACTCTCTCTCTCCTATCTGTCTCTCTCACTCCTCTCTCCTATCTCTCTCTCTCTCTCTATCTCTACCTGTATCTCTCTATCGCTATCTCCCTCCCTTTCACTCCCTCTCTCTCTCTATCTCTCTCTCTCTCTCTCTCAGTAAGTCAGAGGTGGGAAACATCGAGACTGAGCTGTTGAGAGATTATCGTTTTGGGCGTCAGCAGCTTATCGAGATATGGGGTCACGCCAGCGCTATCGCCATCACTAAGGTAACGCAACGCCACAGTTTCCCCTCAACGACACCTCACGCAGTCCTACAGTCTGACTGCAGCCAGATCAAGACCTCTGGTTGGTCCATTTCATCTCAGGTGTCTCCTCTGTTTTTATCTGTGAGAGAAAAACGTGTTCACGTACAAACCAACTGGCAAATTCATAAATAACCAACAAACACGTGTGTAAGTGAAATTCCAGAAACATGACAACATGCCTTTTATATGTTTACACTGAAAGCAGATGTCATGTTATTGTTCCTCACAATGCAGGAAGAGGGTGGCACAACCAGTAAAACAACATAAAACACAGAATAAACAGAATCTCAGAGCAGACACAGTTATGATGTAAAAACCCAGATCCCTGTGGGCCCTGGTTTGATGTAGGTTTAACAGGTTTAGTTTGGGCTTAGTTTCAGAGTGTTAGTGATTAGGGCGATTGTTGACTCTGACACACGAGCAGCTCATATAGCCTAATCACAGACACATGTGCTCCACTCATCTCTGTAAACAGATGAAGCGAGAGAGGGTGGGGTCAGGAACAACGTTTCGTCTGTTTCTCAGCAACGATGCGTTCTACTGCTGCTCTTTGGAAAGTTGTGCACTCTACTAGAGAACAGCATTCAGGGCGGTTTTTATTCCAGGCCTGATCTAATCCACTGGATCGCTGTGACCAGAAAGCTCCTGAGGGTTTTTACCATGAGAATCAGGTGTTTGTGAAAGTCAGGCTGAAGCTTGGATTGTAGTGTAGATTTTGACTGTAGTTTAGACTCTGACTGTAGTTTAGACTCTGACTGTAGTTTAAACTCTGACTGTAGTTTAAATACTGACTGTAGTTTAGACTCTGACTGTAGTGTAGATTTTGACTGCAGTTTAGACTCTGACTGTAGTTTAAACTCTGACTGTAGTTTAAATACTGACTGTAGTTTAGACTCTGACTGTAGTTTAGATTCTGACTGTAGTTTAGATTCTGACTGTAGTGTAGATTTTGACTGCAGTTTAGACTCTGACTGTAGTTTAGATTCTGACTGTAGTGTAGATTTTGACTGTACTTTAGACTCTGACTGTAGTTTAAACACTGACTGTACTTTAGACTCTGACTGTAGTGTAGATTTTGACTGTACTTTAGATTTTGACTGTACTTTAGACTCTGACTGTAGTGTAGACTCTGACTGTAGTTTAGACTCTGACTGTAGTTTAGACTCTGACTGTAGTTTAAACACTGACTGTACTTTAGACTCTGACTGTAGTGCAGATGTTGCCTGTAGTTTAGGCTCTGACTGTAGTTTAGATTTTGACTGCAGTTTAGGCTCTGACTGTAGTGTAGCTAGTTTGCTCACTGCCCCTGGGCGATACTATGACACCGTAAATGTTTTAAGGGAAAAATTCGAGAATCTCTCCATGATCTACCTCTCCTCTCCTGTCATCTGTCATTCTTTGCTGTTCACATCATCTCTTTCGTTCGTTTAATCTTCTCCAGTGACTCACAGAGGCACACAGAGGTGGGGGATGAGAAGAGAACAGGGGGCTTTGATCCCGCGTGTCCCACCAGAGGCACCGTCAAGACTGCCCGCCTCATAAAACCCTACAGGCAAATCCAAGCGAAGCGTGTTAGGACAACATTCTGGATCGCCGGTGGGATTTCTGAGGCAGGCGGACAGGTTGACAGGATTAGATGGCTGTGGTCTGCGACCCTCATCTGGGCCGGTCCTGTCTGAGACCTGTCAGCCTGGGCTCCTCCAGACCCACCTGAGGGAGTTTAACAGACGACCGTTTCCTTGTTTAGGCTCAGGGGCCTCTGTCTCTCGATGGGTGTTCGCGGTCGGGCTGAAACCGTATACCGCTCTGAATCGGTCCGACCAAACCACGTCCTCTCCATCAGTTTAGTCTCACCGCAACCACCCAGCAGAACCACCATCATCATACTCAGCTCTTCTCTCCCTCTGGGCTCTCTGATATTACACAGGGCTGGACCACAGAGGCTGCTAGACAAACAGGCCGGTCGCTAGCTCCCGACGCTAACGCTGTAGTTGGCCACTGAAAACCTTGGTAGTCAGGTTTTATAGCCTCATGATCTCACAGAAGAACTATCCTCCAGCCAACGCCGAAAAGCCGTCCCGTGTGTCGTCCACCTCGAAAAGGGTACGAGTTTGGTCCGGGGTCTCTCCAACTATGATGTCAGTGATCGTTTGAGGCTGTAGATAACAGGAAGCCCCTGTCAACGCTCAGATTAACTCACGGTCCCCAGGGTCTGGTCTCAGAGACCCACTGTCTCACAGTCTGAGGGCTTCGCATTCCACAGACGGACTTCTGAGCTCAGGTTGTTTTTTACACAAGTGTGTGCGTGCGTGGGAGTGTTTGAATGTTTGTTTATTCAGGTGTTTGTGTGTGTGTGTGTGTGTGTGTGTGCGCGCACGTGTGTGTGCATGTGTGTGTGCGTGTCTGTGTGCGTGTGTGCGTGTGTGCATGTGTGTGTGTGTGCATGTGTGTGTGTGTGCATGTGTGTGTGCGTGTGTGTGTGTGTGTGCATGTGTGTGTGTGTGTGCGTGTTTTTGAGTGTGTGTGTGTGTGTGCGTGTGCATGTGTGTGCGTGCGCGTGTTTTTGAGTGTGTGTGTGTGTGTGCGTGTGTGTGTGTGCATGTGTGTGTGTGTGTGTGTGTGTTTGTGAGACAGAGATGTACAGGAGGCATATGGCTGTAAGTAATTTACTCTGCTCCTCTCTGGAGATCTCATTTAAAACAGAACACCTTCAGCCCACAGTCCCAGTGTCTCCAAACAGCCATCTCTGTTCAGCCCAGGGCAGCTCCTGGAACAGAGACAGTGCAGAGAAAACAGCCACAGGACCCACTCTGCACCTGATCAGAGCACCATCCACTGATACACAAACACGCCGTCAGGGAACCAATCGGAGTTCAGCAGAGAGAGCAGTGTCCTGTTTAAGTCACGGTCTCTGACTCCTTAATCCTCCATAGATTAGCCAATCAGACGACAGCATTATGTCAGTGCAGAAGGATCATTCAGCCACCACAGACACAACAACTCTTTTATCTGCAGGGTTTAACTCGCACCAGCTCTCCGCCCGGGCACAGGGATCCATTTACAGGGACCAACAGGCCTGAATGCACGCACGCGCGTGTGTGTGTGTGTGTGTGTGTGACACATTCCTGACATATGTATTTTCATACTGACAGTTGTACTTGAGGGTAGCTGTTATGTAAGGAACAGATGGTTGTATGTTGTAGTTGCAGTGTTGCTGTTGTGTTATGTCGGACAATTGTATGTGTTACTCTGTGTGTTAACGATATATGTCATTATTATTAACACGCATTAGCATACATAATAGCAGAGCACACAGTAAAAAGAGGACACACACACAGTTATTCAGGGTATATACACACACATATGTTTGCCCTTGTCACTCAAGCTTGAGAAGTACTCTTTCACACACACACACACACACACACACACACACACACACACACGCTTGATCATTGTGGATGGACTGACTGAATTACCGGGAGAGGTTTCCACTGGTGAGAGAGTGCTCAGAGGTTATCCAATCAGCACACTGAAAGGCTCTTGTCCTGCCAGCGTGACTGGCTGCTGAAATCAAGAGGCATCATTAATTATACAGAACCACAGGACTGTTTAAACAGGAATCTGATTTAATATCACGAGGACCGAGGGACAGGACAATCGAATTCTGTTGTTTTAACATTGTAACTTTCTCCCATTCTTCTTTGGATGTTCTAATTCTAATTCTAAGATTCTAACTCTAATGGAAGTCAACTGCAGCACTAACAGTGATTGGAAGAGAGTGCCTGGAGCCGAAGCCAAAGCCACTGATTCTGGTTAAACTGAGCGTTCTACCAGCTTCCTCTCCATTTCCCTGCCTCCTCTTTGAAAATCTCTGCCTCATCCCCCCGGGTTTGTTTTTTCTCCTCTCCGCTTGTTCGGAGATGTGCTACATGGCCACGTTCATCAGCGCCCGTGTCTGGCTTGATTAATGTAATCTGAAGCCCATCAGCTCCCTGCTGAGTGATCTGATTATGTCTCAGCGTGGAGAGACATTACGATCATAATTGTCAGCGTCTCTGCTCTGAGATGGATCTGCCAATGAAAACCTCTCTCTGAGGACTAGAGCCAAGCTGTGAAGAGTAAAAGCATCTCATTTTAAGGAGCAGAAAAGTTGAGAGTCGAGGATTTGTGACATTTCCTTAAACTGACTCATTCTGTCAAATGAAACTTCAAAACAAATGGAGAGAACCCCCTGATGAGCGTGTGAATGTTTCCATGCGCTGAAGAACTGTGGCAGTGTGTGAATCTGTTGACTGATATTCTGAAGCAGAGAAGTTTAGCTCAGTGTCTCTGTTTGCTATTTAGAGTTCATCACTACCGGGCGTGTCTCGGGCGCCTCTGCCCAGGTCCCAGGAAGACCCCTGTTGTCATCAACAATCCCCAGAGGTCCGCAGACAATGTGTCAGTGGTTGAAGATAAACCTCGGACCATGCTGTCTATTCAGTGCAGCTGACGAATGCGTCGAAAGACGTTTATTTAAAGACTGGATCCTGTGGAAGGGAGTCTTCCGAGTTTCCATCCCTGTTAGGGTTATTTTAATGGCTTTAGCTGTCTTATAAAAATACACGGGAGGCATTTCTCTCTCTCTCTCTGTGTAACACAGTGAGCTATGGATAGAATAACTGACAGTGATGGAGAGGAGAATGGAGCTGGTGTATAAATGGTGTGCTGACCTGAATCCCTCTCCTCCCTTTTGCTGTATTACCTCTGTGTGTGACCTCTTCACTTCTACACCTCCATTTTCC
>NC_044503.1:1200816-1318316 GCF_902362185.1 Chanos chanos | reverse complement strand
TATTGAGAACTCTATAAATCTTTGAGCGTCTCACGAGACCGACCTGAGAAATCAAACACCAAGCCGGAATAATCAACCCGCGGCCTTGTTAACACAGCGGATGAAACACTTGGCTAAAACGGAGCAATGAAACGGTGGAACGATGTTGGCGCAAGAATGCCACTGAACTGGGGTAAAAATACCACAGTTGAAACACAGTTGGGAACTGGTTCCCAGAATAAACGCGGTCTCTATGTCTCTTATGTGTCCTGTTTATGGATCTGTTGGTGAAGGAGACAATGCTGTTTATAGACGGACACATTCCCTTTTAACCCTTGCTAACTTATTGTTTCCATTGGAGAGGATATTTCAGCACTCCTCAAAACCAGTGCGCGTGTGCATGCACACACACGTACGTGCACACAAACACACACACACATGCACACACATTCACACATACACACACACACACACACACACACAGACAGACACACACATACACACACTCACACCCACCCACACACACAAGCACACACACACACACACACACACACACACACACACACACACACAGTACACTGAGTCTATTTTGTTACATGGACAGTTTTTTGAGAAGGTCCAGTTGCTTTTTCTCTCCAAATATGTTAAAACTGTCAGAACGAAAAAATACATAGCAGATGCAAGACATCTAATGTCTCAGAATAATTCCAGTCTTAGTGACGGAAGTGAGAATGAGGGTTTGCCTTTGTTGTCCCTGTTAAATCAAGTCAGTGATTCAGGCTCTTACAAAAGTGCTGTCAAGACCGTTCATCGTGATTAGCCTCACCTAAAAACTAACAAAGCAAACGCCACTGCTCTAACCCTAACATTAGTACCCACAGGCTGAGGTTGGCTAATGCGTTCAAGTGAAGTTATCTAATGTGAGGTAATTGTGTACCGGACCTTGCTGGTGATGTCTTGCATAAAGTTTTGGATCTGGAAACAGAGGAATATGAGAACCTATGAGAACCCTGTGTGTAAACATCGCCATGCTGGTCAGACGGCTAAAAAGACGCCCGGTAATTTAAGACCTGTCAGGAGGCCACATGCAGAACAGACTTTGGGTGAGTCACTAATTAGCAACGTTCAAAAAAAGTCTAAACATTTCACTGGACAGAAGATCCAAAATATTCTAGACCAACCACAACGAAAAAAAAGTCCAAAAAATGCTAGAGAAAAAAATTAATCTACTTGTACGGACATATGTTTATTCCATTGGAATATTTTGCAAATTTGTCTAATAAACTCAACACTTTCCCTTCAACCGTCGCAAGCACTTGAGCAGATAGGTGGGAGAATGATTTTCTCAGGTCTGGAAGGTCCCCAGCGTGGACCCATGCTGACGGGATGACAGAAAAACCTGATGTTAACCTTCTGAAAAGCCCAAGCAACACAATATGCTGGGGTTTTCTCTCATACAGACCTACTGCTGAGAGTACACACACACAGACACACACACACACACACACACACACACTTTCTAAGCAGGCCATAGACTTAGCAGATTCAGAGTGAGTGTGTGTGTGTGTGTGTGTGTGTGTGTGTGCGTGCGTGTGTGTGCATGCGTGTGTGTGTGCGTGTGTATGTGTGTGCACATGTGTGCGTGCCTGTGTGGACATATGGCAAATAACACTGGTCGGTGTGAATGCCCAATGTTGTGCTCATAGAGGAAGACTAGAGTCAGACCCGCGTTTGGCATGGTTCACCATACCAGAGTCAGGCCTAGGTTTGGTGTGGTTCAGCAGACCAGAGTCAGGCCTGGGTTTGGCACGGTTCAGCAGACCAGTCATATCTAAAGGGAGGCCAGGCCTCTCAATCTTCTGTGTTCTGAGTTCTGTGACGGGCCAGACTTCTCCACCTCGGCCAACAGTTGTCCTAACAGTCCTTGTCTGACTGGAAATGTACTTATTTATACTTCTGGATGACTTAACTCTCACAGACAGCCACTGGGAGCCTTATTTTAAGAGAGGCATCCTACTCTAACACTCACTGTGGCAGGGGCGTTTAGTCTTCCTCTGCAGGCTGAAGAATGTCCACTGTGACTGCTGGTCTATAGTTTACCGAGGAACCAGGAAAGGTTTTCATACCCTGTCTTCTTTTCTCTACTTAACCAGTGAAGTTTCTTGCCTGATGGGTCTGATAGATGAAGTGCCTTCTCTTTATGAGAAATGAAAACACATCATCTGTCACCTCTGTCGGTCAAGAAACTCTGGTCCATTTATGTTCTTTGTTTACTCAGTCAAAAGTGGACTGTTTGTATCGTACAGGCTATGATAAGCCTAGTTTAGTGGAGAAAGACTCATCAACAAAAATGTGTGTGTGTGTGTGTGTGTGTGTGTGTGTGTGTTTGAGAGAGAGAGAGAGAGTGTGTGAGTGTCTGAGTATGTGCATGTGACAGTGTGCAGAGAAAGACAGACAAGCACTGGTAAGAGTCAAGCCCAGTCAATGCTTTTCCATATGTGTGACTGGTGAATGGTGTTGAGAGTAGAGAGTGTTTCTCTCAGGCCTCAGGCAGCATACTGTCAGAACCGAACACACATTGTCTCTCCCCGGACCCGCCAGCAGATCCCACATCCCCAGGTACTCGCTCACATCTGTCTGGAAATCTCCCAGACGGGTTCCAAACACCTCCAGACCAGGGGTGAAGTTAAGTAGGTCAATCTCCTGTTTTGTGCTTCTGTGGCACTCATCTTAGGAGCAGCGAAAAGGCAGATGCTCTTGGGACAGGCACGCTCAGATCAGGTGTCAGCGACCAAGCCATCCCTTTTCGCTCTCAGACTCTCACGCAAAGCCTGGGAAGAGTTTGGTTTGACACGTAGCACCAGAGATCGACGATGCGTGAGCTGTCGTTGACCTTGCACGACCCGCGAACATGGTGAATTCATCATGTAAAGGAATTGCTGTCTCTTAAGACACAAATAGGACATGGGATTACTGTGGAGTAACACTGCATTTTCTCTTGCTCTGCCCACAGAGTCTATCTGGAGCAGCTCGCTGTGGAAAAGAAGACAGACAGAAGGGAACCAAAAACAGACCTACAACAGCGTGCTCGATCCTCAGACCACAGGTTATCCGCACCACTGCATGCTCACACAGCCCATATGAAAACAATAAATATCAGTTATTGCCTCCAGCTCATCCGATAAGCATCCCCTTTATGCCGCCAATCTGGTGCAGATCTAACCAATAGAGACAGAAAAGAGAGCGAGAGAGAATGTCGCTGGGTCAGCGCAGCTCACAAAGTGACGCGAAGCTCAGACGTGCCATTTCCTCAATGTGGAAGAACTTATGAAATAATGAAAGCAATCAGTCATCGCCCCCAAATGCGATCCCACGTAATGCGGGCACGATGTCGCCGCAGAGGCTGGGGGAGCGCTGCGCTGCCTGTTCGCGAGTTTACAAGTGTTTTTAATTGAAACAAGAGGCCGAAACATGTCGGTGAACCACCAGAGCGGCACAGCCCCTGACAACTTTCCCCTTCGCTGAATTGCGTCAGTCTTTTTTCATCTCTCCCCTGAGAGGGTTTTAAATGAAGCAATCAGTAATTCTGTGGGAGATGAATGGCATGCTACTAATGCAACGCAGAATGAAAAGTGGTTTCTTTCACGTTTTTTTTTGGGGGGGGGGGGGGGGGGGGGGTTTGGAAACACGTGGTAGACAAGCTGTAAAACAGGTCGGTTGATGCCTGAGCTACAGGAGCACAGGAAGAGCTCGGTTCATTCAGCCCTTCTCTGAGTGTCCCCGCGGCTCAGCAGCGGTAGCACGCTGTTCTTTTAAACTCTGTGCATTTCCTATGTTCCGCTGACCTGTGTAAAATACCAGCCAAAGCAGGACGGCC
This sequence comes from Chanos chanos, assembly GCF_902362185.1. NCBI lineage: Eukaryota > Metazoa > Chordata > Actinopteri > Gonorynchiformes > Chanidae > Chanos > Chanos chanos. The sequence goes on along the minus strand of NC_044503.1, from coordinate 1,314,460 downwards.
TCTATCCTCTGAGCCAACAATCAAGTAAAGGGATTTATATATATAATATATATATATATATATATTTTTTTTTTTTTTTTTTTCTAACCTCGCTTCCTTTATTTCTCGGTAACTGTTGCTTTGGGTTTCCCATGAGAGGTTCTGGCCTGGGATTCTTGTGTTGCGTTATATGCCTTTACCTTCTGTGTTTAAAGAAGAGAGCTACTCAAAACAAAGGTGGCTAAAACTTAAATGAATCTGTTATTTGATGCAGGCGTGACAGAGTGGACGTCGTGGTTCAACATTGACCATCCCGGTGGAAACGGGGACTATGAGCGACTGGAGGCGATCCGATTCTACTACCGAGAGCGGGTTTGCACGAGACCAGTGGCCATGGAGGCTCGCACCACAGACTGGGTGCCAGCAGCGGACACGGGGGAGGTGGTGCATTCGAGCCTGGAGAAAGGCTTCTGGTGCATCAATAAAGAGCAGCCATATGGACGCAGCTGTTCCAACTACTATGTGCGCTTCCAGTGTCCTCCAGGTACCATTTGTCAAGAGAATACACATCATCTGCAGATGTGTTTTCCACACAATAGACAGTAGACCACTGCTCCTGGTTAAGCTCTTTTTACACCTTGGGATTTTCAGTGTCAGATCTGGTCACTGTCTGATCACAGTCCAGCAAACTGTCACATGTTATTAAAGTATGCATTGTACAAATGACTGGATCCACTGTGTGTGTCTCCTGGTGGTTTGTGCAAGTCCTCTGCAGTCAAGCACAGTCAGAATGCACTTAAGCTCACAGTGAACTCACAAACTAAATACTTCAAATCAAACATCTGAGCCGAACTCTTTTATTACCTGAACGTAGTCCAGTGGGATTTGAAGGCTTCGGGATTGTAGCACTCACCCGGTGTCCCATTTTGTCTCCCCCAGTTAACGCTTACTGGACGGACTGGTCTGCCTGGGGACCTTGCTCGACCACGGCCTGTAACGACGTCGGCATCCAGGTACGCCATCGTAAGTGTATGAGCACTCAGGGCCTGTCCCTGCTGCTCAAACCCGCCTGCGACGGGCACCACACGGAGAGGATGGAGTGCTCCACCCCGCCGTGCCAAGGTAACACCTGCCTAGAGCCACGCCCTCTTTTCTAAAGAGCAAACTGTTTTCAACCAGGTTTCTCATTCAATGGGATCTGATGAATAGCCAACCTCAAATGTCTGCAGCTAAGCAGATAAACTAGGCAACCGCCATAATCTGTCTATTTGTACGTGCATCGTATGTGTATCATTTATTTGTATGTGGATGAATATAAGTCTGTGCAAAATTATTAGGGTCACCCTATAAAAATAAGTTGCCTCAGACCTATAGAATGGTACCCAGCAGTGATGAAATTTTACAATGATCTGTCAGACAGCAACACCTGAAATCACTTTTAAAGAACGGTTTGGCACATAAGAGTTCTGAGAAACTGAAAGGTGTCTCAGGTGTTGAAGTTCTTTTGGCATGGATGGCAGACTTATCGAGCTGTTTTATCCTCCATACATTTCATTCTGTGGGAAAAAAAACTGGAATCTTTGATCAAGCAATGAGTGTCACACTGCAGCCATTCTCCACACCAGCTTCAAAGGCACATCCAACTTCATCACTGTGGCAGTGCACTGAGCCCTCATGACAAAGGGAACCAGCTTTGATTTGATTTGAATGGTTTGATTTGATTCCTATGGCTCTGAGCTGAATCACTCACTCCCCATGATTTCCTGACTTGGCAGCGAAATGGAATCCGTGGGGAGCCTGGAGTTCCTGCTCTGTGACCTGCGGCAAAGGTCGGCGGGTCAGGAGGAGGAGCTGTGTCCGATCATCGGTGACAGTGCAGTGCACGGGACGACCTGTGGAGGTGCAGAAGTGTGGGAGTCCCTGTCCAGGTAATTGGAATCTATGAATTAATTCATTCGTGAGACGGAGCAAGAGAGAGAGAGAGAGAGAGCGAATGTGTAAATGAGCGAGTGACTGAATTAATCTGGTTAAACAAATAACCACCAACAGAGTATGTGTTTGAGTAAAAATGTAATAGACTGCAAAACAAACTGGATCATTTGCTTGTGTTTGATTGTATCTGTGTGTCTGTGTGCATTTGTGAAGTGTTGTGTCAGCTTCAGTGTCCTGAGGGTCGTCCGAGTAAAGACTGCAGTCGCTGCGTATGTGACGGCCATGTTCTGGAGGGTGAAGTTCTCAGTGTGACCGGAGTACCTGTGGCTGGAGCCCTAGTGTCCTTGGCGGGTCAGCCCAAGGTCATCAGAGCTCGCACAAATGCCAAAGGTCTGTTCAAGATACCTGGGCACTGTGCCAACCCTCAGACCAGGCTGATTATCAGGAGAGAGAAGTTCACCCCTGTCAGCATCCCAGTATACAGCAACAGCACTGGAACATCCTGGGTACGGGCCGTCCTAAAGTCATCTGGTAAGGCCTTCAAATCTGGAGCCTTAAGACACCCCTCAAAAAATAAAGTGTACAAAAACATGAACCCATGCGACCACTACACTAGTGTATCCAGAGTATGATTAATATTACGCTGGAGACCATATGGGAAAAAGTCTGAGGCAGTTGTAACAGCTAGGCAAGTGTATTTATAGATAGAAACTGAATAAATATTCTTGTGTTCATAGCGACTGTATTTCATTCATGATCCCACTCCATTCCAGTATTATGGCAAGAGCGTTTAATCAAAAAAGAAAAGAAAAAAAAAGGAAGAGGAACTGCAAGTACCATTGGGGTTTTTTTGTATGAGGCCTCAAGCCTCAGTGGTGCAATTACCAGCACCACAGACCTTTTTTTTTAACCTGGTACAGATTTGTCTTGTCTGTTTCTTTACAGAGAAGCCTTATATTGTGAGGCATCCTGAGGACAAGGTACGGTATGAAGGACAGCGAGTCAACCTCTGCTGCAAAGCCACAGGCTCACCCAGTCCTGACAAATATTACTGGTAAGTTCAGGGATGCTAAAACTGGGTTATACTGGTTTACATCCTAAATTTTGACCAAATGCACTTGGATTGATTTTTCATTCATTGAAAAAAAAAAAAATCAGGCACACAGATAGATAGTCACTTAAATGCGCACACACACAGAAACACATACAAACACATACATAATCAGTACACCTTTGATGGTGTGATGCCCTTGCTCTCCAGGTATCATAATGGTACGCTGTTGGACCGGAAGGTGTATAAGTATGATGAAGACTTGGTGCTACGTGACCTGAGACCAGAACAGTCGGGACAATACTACTGCAAGGCCAGCAGCCTCACGGGAAGCATCAAATCATCTCCAGCTCTCCTTACTGTATTCGGTAGGTGTACTTCTTTATCAGTTGCCTGGGGTTGGGCTCCCTCGGTAAATTTTACTGATTATTTACTGATCATACAAGCTCACTGTGTTTTTTGAAATGAACGTTATAAAAAAGAAGAGCAGGTGAGCCATGTCTGTTTGGATTAAAAAGGAAATGAGAAAAAATAATAATTTTTAGACTTCCAACCCCAAGAAGTAATATTGTGAAGCAGACAAATTGTGCAGCAATATTTCATTATGTTTGTCTTGGTAGAAACTAGACTTTTCTCAACAAAGACTGTTCGGCAGGATATCACCCCTGGATACACTTGTCTCAAAACCCCACTTCAGCAGACTTCTGGATACTGAAGTGAAACCCAATTCTGTCGATAAATCCTCCCCCCTCCCTTTTTTTTTGTCCCGTCAGACAAGAATGTGTTTCCACATCCACACAGCATAACTACACACTGTGCAAATTCCCCCGGTGCTTGTTATCCGAGATATAGGTTGACAAAAGGCCCTCAGAATGGCATGGTAAAGAAATCAGCCGTGTGGTTCCTACCGAAGGATCTCTCTGACATTCACTCATTACAGCACATAGAGTAAGAAACACAAACGCCTGATGGACCAGAGCCCTAAATTGAGAATGACAAATGGGCTTTGAGTATTTGCATTTACTTAAGAAACTACTGTAAATGGTAGGCTTTCTTTTTCAGGTCCAATTCTTTTTATACTCGGTGAGATAAATGAGGCAGCTGATTCGGATGGATATTATTTTGGATGAGGAGCAGGATTCTAATTTAATAGATAAACAGTTTTTACCGAAGTGGCATAATTGCTATTGAGCATTTAATCAGTGTGAAACTGTTAAGTCGCAGACACTGGATAATTTTTCCATGATATCATGAGCTTTTATTGTTTTGCCAAGATTTGGAAGAAAATGGTTGTTAATTTTTCTTTGGATGTCTTGCAAGATGTATTCTGAATCAAGTTCATATTTTTTTTTACATCATAACTGTTTCTGTGCTGCATTTTCCTAAAACACAGATTAACACTTTGCATGAGGACAAACGTGGACTACGAGCTAGCAGTGGCTACTACACAAGCAAACCTGTGCTCTGTGAACATACATAAACGGTGTGTTAATATATATATGAGTATCATTGAAATTACTTGCTAACCCTGTGTATTTCATATTCCTCAGCCAAAGGAACTCCACCATGCACCTCCACACCTGAAAGTCACCTAATCAAACTGCCAATGGACTGTGTGCAGCCTGGAACATATTCTAAGTTCTACAACGCTGGCAGCTGTCCCCGCAATAAATGTGCAGGCTCCCTGGACTTTGATCTTCGCTGCAGGGATGGGGCTAGTTTCTGCTGTGGGGTCAAGAGAATGGAAGCCAAGGAGATCAACTGTGGCGGCTACACTCTGCCTATAAAGGTTGTGGCCGAATGTGGCTGCCAGAAATGCGTGGAGCCAAGAGTTTTGGTACGGGGCAGGGTGGTTGCAGCAGACAACTATGAGCCCCTCCGTTTTGGCCACATATTTATGGGCAAAGAGCGGATTGGAACAACAGGATACCAAGGTGGGTTCACAATCCAGGTATCTCCTGATACTGAAAGGCTTGTGGTGAATTTCGTGGACCCTACACAAAAATTCATTGACACTGTCAAGGTGTTCATCTTTGACAAGAGGGGAGGGTCCATCTACCATGATGTGAAGGTGATGAGAAAGCAGGAGCCTATTGATATCGAGGCTAGGGAGAGCAATACCATTTTACTGGGTGAAATGAAAGGGGAGGATCCTATCGGTCAGCTGGTCATACCGCCGAACTCTTTCCACAAAAACAGTGGGGAGGTGTATGAAGGCACAGTTAAAGCCAGTGTCACATTCCTTGACCCAAGGAACATCACCACAGCCACTGCAGCACCTGGGGATCTCAACTTTGTTGATGATGAGGGAGACATGCTTCCTCTGAGGACTTACGGAATGTTTTCAGTGGATTTCCGAGATGAAGCAAACCAGGAGGTTCTCGGTGCTGGTCCAGTTCAAGTCATGCTCGACACAGAGCACGTGAAAATGCAAGAACACATCCCAGCCATGAAGCTGTGGTCCCTGAATCCAGATACAGGCATTTGGGAAGAGGAGACTGACTTTCATCCCTCTCAGGTCACCACAGGAGGTAACGGAAGGAGCAAGAGAGAAGAGCGGACATTCCTAATAGGAAATATGGAGATTAGGGAACGTAGATTGTTTAACCTGGATGTACCAGAAAATCGCCGCTGCTATGTCAAAGTGCGAGCATACATGAGCGACAAGTTCTTGCCCACTGAACAGCTGGAGGGAGTGGTGATTAGCCTAATAAACTTGGAGCCCAAGCCTGGGTATTCATCCAATCCTCGGGCCTGGGGTCGTTTTGACAGTGTGATAACAGGACCAAATGGAGCTTGTCTTCCTGCCTTCTGTGATGCCCAAAGACCCGATGCGTACACAGCCTATGTTACAGCAATAATGGGTGGCGAGGAGCTGGAAGCTGCCCCATCAACGCCAAAAATGAATCCGAATATCATTGGGGTATCACAACCATATTTAGACAAGATAGACTACCAGCGCTCAGATCATGAGGATCCTGCATTGAAGAAAACTGCTTTTAGAATAAACTTACCCAAACCTAACCCCAACAATGTGGAAGAAACCAATGGACCAATATATCCCTACCAGAGTCTGATAGCATGCGAAAACGCCCCAGTTGATGCTAATCATTTCCGATTCTTTCGCGTGGAGAAGGATAAATATGAGTACAATGTCGTACCATTTCAGGAGAGTGATTTAACGACGTGGACCGGTGACTACCTCTCTTGGTGGCCGAACCCTCAGGAGTTCAGGGCTTGCTATATCAAGGTAAAAATCCATGGGGCAACTGAGATCATGGTAAGGTCAAGGAATTTTGGTGGAACGCATCCACAGACACGGGGTCAGTTATATGGGATCAGGGATATTCGAAGCACTCGAGATTTGAATTATCCCAATACTTCAGCTGCCTGCCTTGAGTTCAAGTGCGGCGGAATGCTTTTTGATCAGGCAGAAGTTGACAGGTCACTTATAACCATCCTTCCGCAAGCCAACTGTCGGCGTACCAGTATCAACAACCTCCTGCAGGAGTACCTCATAAAGCACCCTCCCGTTCAGCAGAATAATGACTCCCATGCCTTCAGTATGTTGGCACCGGTCGACCCACTCGGACACAACTACGGTATTTACACTGTCACAGACCAGAACCCTCGGGTTGCCAAGGAGATTGCCATAGGCCGTTGCTTTGATGGAACTTCGGATGGCTTCTCGAGAGAGATGAAGTCAGAGTCCGGAGTTGCCCTGACTTTCAGCTGCCCAAGAAGAAATGTGAACAGGGAAAGCCTATTTCAACGACTGCAGACGAACCCTGGGCAAACTCTAACACAAATGGCCAGGGATATGAGGGAGTCAGGGGGGAGGCAGGTCAGGAGAGGAAGTTCCCAGGTGGTGGCCTACCCTGCAGCCCAGCGGAGCCGGAATCAAACCCGTAGAGTTAGCTCAACCAGAAGGCGGATTGGCAGCCGAACACAACTAGGGCAGTAGATCTACTTTTAGGTAAGTGCAGTGCATGGTTTTAAATAAAGCTGATCAGATTTTTTTTTTTTCTTTTAGCATTCATTTAATCAGGTTTGTCACGTTAACATTTACATATCTTTTTGAAGTGACCCGTGAAAATTAACTCTCTTTGTTTATGCCTTGGTCTGTGTGTACCAGATTTGATATATGATTTTGATGCTTGACCTTTGCTGTACAATATTTGTTTTTAGGTCTTTGGGGACAACCATGACAAAGACGACATTCTCACAAAAGCATTGACGGAAATGTCAGAATAGATCAGCCTGGTGATGTTGGATGCTAACCCTTCCTGACTCACAACCCATTTCATTCTCTAAAACTCACCCTGTCCAAAGAGAAACAAGAACACTTGCCCCCCCCCCCCCCCCCAAAACTCATGAGGGGTGAGCATGACATATCCATTTAATTCCATGAAACTCATTTGAGTTGTTGTGACATTTCCCGAGGAATTCTGTTGTAAACAAATGTTGCTGTGTACCTGCAGGACTGATTGTCTTATTTATTACAACTAAAAAACAGGTTGACACCTCTGATTATAAATTATACCATGTAAAGATTTTCCGTAATGGAACTAACTGCTTTCAGTCTTTTCGCACCACCATGAGTAAAAAGACCTATCAGGTCAAATGCTTAATCATTCATGTACATTATACCTTCCAGAAGACCAAGGTTTTGCATCAGTTTTTCCACTTACATCTACCTTATAGCTCAAAAAAGACTTTTATTTAGGGAATGACATCCTCGTGTTTTAGAGTCTGGTGTAATCACTGACGAATTTTGCTTGTCTGCCAACAAATGCAATATTCAGTAGGATGTGCTGTCGCGTTGTATTAGCTTTTAGCAGACTGGAAAGGGTGCTTCAATGTCCCTCCTGTTTTTTTTTTTGTTTTTTTTTCCGAATTAGCATATGTTGCCAGTTGTGATACAGCCAACTTCCTCTCTGACCAAAGGCACAACTTACACTGATGCCCTGGCCAAGACAAGCATCCCTTAACAGATTCGATCTCAGCAGTAGACTAAACAAAACCTACAGTGAGTTTTGTGAGGGAGAGTAGATTATGAGGGATGACACAATTTCTCCTGGTCGGTGCCTTCTAGACTGCCCAATAAAGCAGCATCCAGTACCCTCTCCACCCCTACAACTGATATGATGGGAATGTACAATGAATTAAGGAGAGCACAGAGTCCTGTTTGTGCACGAAGGTGGATTAGCTAGACTAATTCTCAGGCGAAACCAACTGTATAATGTTTGGTGTGAGTGTCTTCATTTGTCTCTTGAAGTGCAATACTTGTGATCCAATGATGACTTGAGAGCCTTTGCAAATATATTCATGGTGATGAGCCAATTTACCGTAGATTCCTTAGGCACCGCTGCACACATCACGCGGCAGACATTAGTCCAGGCCAAAACAGTGTACCGCTCGCTTGCTAACTCTGGCAAAGGAATGAAGGTCCCTGCCTAAGCAAATGCAGCTCTGCTTTAACTTGTAAGGGACCTTTTTCGCTGTCGCTGTAAGTGACTGATTAAATAAACAATCATAATTTATGAATCAGAAAATAATATTCCACGTTATCCTAATTGATAACCTCCTAGCATAGGTAGCCTAACCACAATTCAAAATGCAGTTGCACATTCTTTCCTTTCAATAAACCAGAACATAATTACCTTGAACTGCAAGATTCAGTCCGGAAAAAATAAAGAAATAAATGAATAAAAGAACAAAAGGTTCTATAAAAACTGGAATTACTGCAAAAACATTTTCATTAGACAGGACAGAGCACAGTCCAGAGAGTCTCATTATGGATGTGCTGTCCTCTTGTTCTGGCCATTCATATTAAACATTCCCAGGGGTAATGGACCCACAGAGGCAATGGGGGAAATTAAGAAAAGTTCAAACATTAATTGGTTCCAGTAATTGGCGAGCTCTCCCTTACAGATAACGGGCAAAAATTAATTGTCTGTAGTCGACAGCTTTGAATCCCGCTGAGTGAGAAAGAGATTTGAAGTACTGAGTTAATTCAGGGCCAAAAGACTACACAGGCTCCAGTGGGGATAGCCTAGCAAATAAACGTTGCCCAGTTTCAAAAAAGAAAAAAAAAAAAGAAAGAAAAAAGTCTCTTGTGTCTCTCTCAGACATTGCAAATGAGACATGACATTCACAAACAACCAAGGGGGCAAAGTCTATAAAAGGACTGGGATTTGCTTGAACATCATCTGTTCAAGGACCTAAAAAAAAATAGTGCTCCCAGTGTGAAATCTTTTGAAAACCTACCTTCACTAGATAGATTAAGTAATTTAAGCACATCTAAAATTTACTTTAATGTCCAGGAATGCAGTGTATTAGAGGCGGTTTTACCACTGATTTGACAGTGGAAGTTTCTGGTTGATTATTTTTTAATAAAGCTTACGTTAGCACACTGTAGTTCTTCACTCAGTGAGAAGGGAAGATCAGGGACAATGATAAAACATATTCTGATCATATTCTGACAATGCGAAGAAAACCAATGTAGTTTGGCATTTACAAAAAAAACTCATGCCATAAAACATATTTCCCCAGCATTGTTCAACACGCTTCATTCCATGTCATGATTATGAGGTAAAACACATTTCACACTTCAGCCACAATAATTTGAAACAAATTTCACGGTTCAGTGGGCAAAGCCATCCGCATGTAACCCCTTGTTCTTCCCTATCTTTATTCAGTGGAACCTGCAATTTGCATTCAGTCGGTCGGAATGAGGAGGTAATAACCAATTAAACTGATACAACGCAGAGCCCGAGTTGGACTCAGACTGTATTTTGAGAGCGACCATAGCATGAAGTGAGTGCAAGCACCTGTCTGCTCTTTTAACTATCTGACTGGTCTCAGGGAGACTATAATTTATTCTGGAATATCCTTCGGCAATATGCGCTTTTGGATGTTTCCACCACTGTGTAGGCTTTACAAGGAATGTTGTACAGTTGCCTCTGTGGTCTGGAAGATGTCTTTGGCCACCACATGTGCATCATATAAATTTATTCCTGAGGACTCCTATTAGTCCTAAGTTAGTATGTAACTTATATTGCATGAGACTACCCAACTTTTCCATCCTGTACTCCTGCCCTGAGTGTTCTGTGTGCCTTAATTTTACCGTCAGACATTTGCAGGACCTGTAAATAAAACTTTTCTTGTTAAGCGTACGGAACGAATCTGATTTGTCATTCCACTCTGCTTATTGTGTACAAAATGATTAAGAAAGAAACTAAACAGAGATATGTTTAGCATTAGGATTTAATAATTAAAGGACACTTAACTCCCATTGTTTCAGATACACCCCACAATAATACAGCATACAGCATAACAGGAGAACAGATTTGCATAATTTTAGATGTGGATCAATATCTGAATTTAAAAAGAAAAAAGAAGAAGAAGAAAAAGAAAAGAAAAAAAAAACCAGAAAAACAAAACACTACCAGAGCAACAAGAGCAACATTCTTATTGTTGGGTGTAGTCTTAAAAGCCTAACATTTCATTTTAAACGAAATTAAAACATTTCTTATTAAAAAAGAAAGAGGATATGTTTTGCATATTCTAGTCTTGTGCACAGAAGTTTGGCATCATAAACGAGAGTCCAATCGGTGTCTTTAGACTGTAAACCTGTGTCTGTCACACAACGTGTGAATACACAGAAATATATGAACTCACACTGCAGACTGCTAATCAGAGACTGCTCTTCAAAAACACTGAGGTCCAAATGTACTGTTTGTGTTTTTCCACATTATTAAAACATCATTACTATATTATATGCAAGCCAAGATGGTGTTCCTATGGATCTCCACACCAAGTGAAGGATTGTTGCAATAAGACTGCACAACGTGCTCAGATGTGCTCCACAGGATCATTAGATCATTTTGTATATTGTCCTATTAATCCTCTCACTCTACTGAGGAGCTATATTTGTTTCAGCGAGCCCAATTATGACTGTACCATGTACGGTGCATGAGTCCTGGGGGAGAAGTGTTTGGTTTAGTGGAGTAATAAAGAATTTGTTGTGCAACCACACAATTCCCATCCAGTCTGACATACCCACAAACCAGGCCCCCTGCTTCATTACAAACACACCTCCGGAGTCATCTCTCACAAAACTGTCAGCTTTAATGTTCCCTTCCATACTGTAAATAGCATTTTCAACTCTCAGAATGCTTCCAACAGGACACAAAAAAAACCAGATTCAAATGTCCCCTTTCACAAAGAGGCAGAAGAAATATGGTACTTACAGATGCTCCACTGCATACACTCACTTTTCCACAGCAGTTTCCACAGTGATGAAACACTTAAATATTCTTCTCTATATCCTCATATAAATATCTCTTAAATAAAAGAGCATCACAGTTTTACATTTGCCTCCAGAAAATGGAAGTCTAAACTATAAAACAACAACAACAAAGAAAACAGGATAATAAATTTGACATATGAAAAGAGGAAAGAAATGCGAGCACGCTCCAGCTCTTTGTTTCATGAGCCCAGACAGAAGGCTTTGTACTTCAACCAAACATAAAGAAATGGGGAAAAACAATCAGATTTTCCATTCGCGTTACGCTCTCTGTGTCTTTTACCTGACACTGTAAAACCTGAGTGCAGGCTAAGTCTGACTCATGGCGTTTGAAAAATGCCTTAACACCAGTCCTGTAACACATCCACAAAAACCCAGAGACGTCAGGTTTTCAGCTCTCCTGGCCAGGAGGAAAGGGCTGTAGCGACAGCTGACTCGAGTGCCTCACGTACACAGATCCATCTTCCAATTTCACTTCATGTACTTGTTGCTAAAACAAAGGGAAGAACAACAACAACTATGAGACTCCAGAAATGGGATTAAAAAAAAAAAAAAAAAGTTCACATTTTCCTATCTTCACTCGCACAGCTGTATTTGTCCAAAGTCAGACGTGTTCCTTGGTATGTGGCCTTGCCAGAATAAGAGGGAGCTCTCAGATTACTCAGCCCAGCAGGTAATCAGGCCTCTCAGGTTCTCTCATTTTGAATGTTTGTACAAGGTCCTGCTGCAATTCAGAGGGTCGTAGTTCCCTGTTCAGCATCACGGCCCCATCATTTTTTGCATTGAATGTAAAACCACCCCACATTATTACATCCATTTCCGCAGCAAGCAGATGTCTGACATAATGAACGCAAACCAGAAAGGACACAGTACTTCCTAACAAACTGCAACCCACTGACATCTCATCACTGGGCTATGTTTACTTTGCAATATTCGCTGGTGATGTGGAATGTTTAGTCATGTCGGATCAGGTCCAGCACCAGAACCTCTCAATAAATAACAGTGTTTAGTTTTGATGATTGATCACAAAGATGCAGAATGTTTTTATAATCATGATACGATTCTAAACCATAAAAATCCAGATTAGGAGCAAAATCACGTTCGGAAAACCAAGGGACTTGGAGGATAGGCTATTGAAAACAGCAGTGTAGCCTACTGTTAATTAATAACATCAGTAACAAAATTCATCTGAGAGTGCTACTCCATAAAGTTTAAGGATACAAACAAAACGACAGAAGACACGTAGCTTGACGTTTCTGGTGGTAACACACATAAAAAACACTCCTTGATTTAACCTCCATAAAAACACTTAAGCCTTTCGAGAAATTTCGTTGATTATGCTGCAGAATTGCAGAACCCTCTCTGTTTCATGAACAAATTGAGAAAGAACAATCAAGTCATCATGGCCATGAACTACACGGGGGAAAAATACATTAGTTATGTTTAACTGGGGCCAGTCACCTGCAGTCCTGTACTTGATTTGCCTGATCTGAGGTTAAAGTCGTAGTCGTGCCACGGACAGAATACCTGGAGCACACCGTCCGCGTCTTCGATGTCTCCCTCACAAAGAGGCCCTCCTGTCATATAAAGTAACCATTACAGTACTTATAGAAGTGTTTTACACATTAATGTAAATCTTAACCCTAAATCTGGGTTAAGAATGACAGTTGTTTCAATACGGAAAAAGATATTATTTTCATCACGTTCTGGCTAACCATTGTTGCGGTATTCGCGCAGGTGGCGTGACATCGCGGGCTCTGTCATACATGGATTGTCAAGTGACTCGTTTAAAAATATGATGCTCAAGTTTCCGTCAATTAACATGAGCTTTAAAGAATAAGAACACGTTTCTTGTTTCACAGCTAGCTGCTAACGCCGGGTAAAGTGTAAATCAAGACTGTTTTAAGTGTTGTTATAACCAGTTTTATTCTGAGGAAAGTTACTTTGCCTGAGAGAAGAAATGTCACTCATTGAGCAGGTGAGCGAAGTGCTACAGCCCGCACGTAGGCTATATTAACGAATTACTCTGCTAATTAGCAATTCACCGGGCTGCTTGGTTATGATAAATGGATCCCCGGAAAAATTACGTAAAAGCATCTTTGTAAATCTCTGTGACACGTTTACTGTACCTGAATGCGCGCAACGAGCATCCAATGCGTAGAATTCCCCTCGGACATAAAACAGACAAATATCGGAGTCGTACCCTTGAGAGGAGTATATCAACCGGCACTGTTTTTTTGATAGCTCGGTTACCGGGCCTATCAATCTCCATGTAGCACTGTTTGATTTCTCCTCTTTATCTGAAGCCATATGGGTAATCAAAATCGATCAGAAAACTGAACAACGTCGGTACTGTGCAATATATATCTTTTAAATCTAACTAAGACCGTTTGGTCTAGATTGAGCTGAATAACATGCTAATGTCATTTAGCAACACAGCTATCCAGCTAACGCAAGGCTTGGTTTACCCAGGCTCAAGGGCAGGATGCATGCCAGCTGGCCGCTGTGCGGAATATGTTGATGGGATGCAGTCAAGCAGCTACAACACTCTGAGCTGCCTTAACGTGATAGTTTCGCTGAAAATAATTCAAAGTATTGCCCACAGTACCGTACGTGGCAGCTCTAGTTGGTAAAGGTCCTCTGTTTAATGAGCAGAGAGATGTAGAGATTTATGTCCGTTTCCAAATTTGTGTGACTCACATCTGGACATTTGTTAAAATAAAAAATTCTTTTGCTGCCCTGTTTCCAAGATAGAATGAGCCTGTACTGACATGGAATATTCTTTTTCAAGCAGTTTTGATTGACATTGATGTAAAATAGTTTTGAAGGCACGTAAAGTGAATGTTTTGGTTCTAATTCATAGTCGGGTAAGAGGACACATCTAAGGACAAACTTTGGAATAGTGGCTTCTAGGCAACTCTAGCAGACATCAAAATATTTAATCATCTTTTAAACACTGCAATTTAGTTAATTATCAGTTATAGAACTTATTATAGTCAACTCTCTTGATTTTAGTCAGTTTTCACCACAAATGCCATCACTTAAAACTGGTCTGCCAAGAACCTGGATCTTTGGCAAGCAGGAGGTCTGGCTATGATGTGTTTTTCCATGCTTGGCAAAGAACAGAGTTAATCCACATCATAATGCCACTTAATTTGACCTTCCTGAATAGCACTTGGACAGCAGTATGTCATTATTTATTGTTCAGATTTTGGATGGATTTCATGTGAGAAAATTACACAAGGGGTCTGTTTAAAGTATCGTATCACGTAGTCCAGGCTATCTGAGATGCACTCAGAGGACAGCTGTGTGGTACACAAACAAAACCACGTCATTGTGTACTTTCATTGGAGCTTCTTGCCTCCTTTTCGAATATGTCAATGAGTAATAAGTGGGAAATAACTTCTATAGAGATATTATTTAATATTTTGACTGAGAGAAGTCACAATATTGGCATAGAACACCATTACCTCTGGAGGATGGATTGATGGTGTTCGTGTATGCAGTTTGCAGTGAAGAAGCCCCGTTTTCTGCTCCTGTGGTTTTGAGATGTTGAGATGTTTTGGGGAAAAAAAAGACGCAAGCATTGCAACTCTAATGTCTTTGGGAGCTGTGAATTACTTTATATAATGTGCATTATTATACTGAGAAACAGCTGTTCCCATTAAAACAGGCACTACAGACCATCAGCTGGACAGTGTTCTGTTCAGTGCAATGCTTCCAGTCAGTCACTGGCCGGCCAAACCTCACAACCCCACACACTCACTCTGTTTATTAGCAACTTCAGATTTTGTGTGATGCAAAGATAGTCCATTATAGGCAAGTTTAAGCTTGTTTTTCTTTCTTTTTCTGTGTCAACTAAAGCCACATTTATGGGTAAATCAAGCGACAGTATAAGCCTTTGTGTGACACAGAAGTAAAACCTGTAGAAGTTTCAGGATACTTTTTAGTAGTTCAGTCAAAGTGCCTTGTCTTTCCCCCAGTATAAAGTCTTTGGCACAGGGCCTCCACCTCAAAGCTCTCTTGAGCTGAGTTAAATTCAGCACCCTTGTCTGACTGGCTAATTGCATTATTAGTTATTTTTTATTATACACAATCTGTCAGGCGCAGCATGGAGGACATTTTCCAATATGTGAGATGTTCTCTGTAACATGCTGATTGTTGTGTAGTGGTCAGGCAAGTTCTTAAAACATAAAAACATAAAATGGAACACTGGGAACATTCAAAGCTTGAGATTTACGACCTGAGTTTGCTTTGAGACTGATTTTTCTTACGCGATGTCTGTCACACACGATGCATTGTTTTTCATTGGAACAGCTTATGCATGCTGTGGAACGATTATGACATCTCTGATGACTGCATGCCAGAGCAGAACTTTGGAATGAGTTCTGGACTGAGTGTCAAATCTCTCTCAGCCCCCCCCCCCCCCCCCCCCCCTTCCTCCTCCTTTCCTGAGCAACAAATTACAATTTATCAGGCCGGGAGATGAGAAACCCAGACAGTGGTCTGACATGCAGATATGAATGGCCAGGTTTACAGAGCAACTGTTGACATAATGTGGCCTCTGCTGGAACCAGCGCTCTTCATTACACAACATGGAGGCTCAGACACAATATTACTTTACGCCAGCATGGTCCATGTTGACACATCCATCTCAGACGTCCATATGCTGCTAGAGGCACTCGCCCCCAGTGGTCTCCTAACTCACGGGCCAGCTCAGAAGTACCTGCTCTCTGCAGTGTGTGATTTATGTTAATGCAGTCACAAGGCCATCTCGATCTGTGAAATCATGGAAAAGGCATGATCCACTCGGAGATTTTCTTGTTTCTTTTTGCCATGGTGGTCAAGGTTCACCAGGTGAAATTAATTAAAAAGACCCATACGTGTCTTGGATCTGAAGTCTCATCTGGGCTGTAAACAGGGTGAGTGCTGAACATACCTGCTGCAGTGAAAGAGTTACAGAGGAATCCATCGATCCTCTCTGTGGCTTTCTGCTTCAGCCAGACATGAGTGAAACGTGGAGGGAATTCAGCAGGAAACAGAAGTCCGGCTTTGAACTGTGTTACACAGAGTGTACTGTCTCACAGGAAGTAACAGCCATTCTTTAGACTGGAGTTCAGGCTGATGCTTGCACATTCTTTGAGAAAGTGCAAATTTAGGATTGGCCCATTTCGTGGGTTAGCACTCTTCACATAGAGTACCATTAAAGCCATGATGTGTCTAAAAGCACTTGAACTTCTCATATCACAACACTGCTTTCTGATGTGCCAATTATATCAGCTTCTGTGATCTATAACAGGTTCTTTTTTTTTCTTGATGAGTCTGGAATCCTTACAGCATAATATTCAGAAACAGTACACTACCTACCACATTAAGTTGCACCTGACGGCTAAACTGCTGACAGACTTTTTACCCCATAAAGGGTGAAAAATTGTAGCCAGCTGCTACTGGTCCTCAGAACCAGCCCTGAAAGATGGTGACAGGGTTTTTTTGTGTGGAAACGTCTTTTAGATTGGTTCAGAAGTGTTTGTGTGTGTGTGTGTGTGTACTGATGAATGTCCTTAAGGGAGGTTAGCATGGTGAACCATTCTCAGAAATCCTTTTGTGACCTCCTGTCTCTGCCTCTGCTGTCTGGATCAGGTCCTTTTCATGGTTCAGACGCCACTGCATACTTTACTCATCCTGACTGCATTCATAATTACATCCAGACACAATGCAGCTTGTTTTCCGTGCCGTTGGTTCCAAAGGTTAGATATGAGGGGCTGGTCTTTGGGGATGAAAGGACAAAGCCGTGTCCGTGGTCCCATAAGATTACAGAATCTTGCTGGTTGTGTTCCAGTGAAAACTTTGATGTGAACGCATGTGATTTAGTGACTTCCTTTCATTTATGAGGGCAAAATGCAGCTAACGCTGATCCGAAGCAATCAAGGTGTTCCTTTTTGAAGTTTTAAACGAACAAGTCGATAAAGCCTCCCCTCCTCTCTCCAATCAACACAAATATGGTTAAAGTTTAGAACAGACAACTAGAAAACACGGATTCCTTTTCCTCATGTGCCTTTCAAAACTGCTCTGGTCATTCTGGATGCTATGACAACATATCATTCTGTTCTTAACACAGTTAAGCTCTTTTTTAGTTGTTCTGTTTTGTTTGTTTTTTAAAATATATTTATAATAAAATATATTTATTGTAAAGAGTGTGCCTGTATCAGCTATGTTAAGAAACAACACACACACACACAGTCATACACCAACACACACACAGCTATGGGTTTGGTGCAAATCCCAAATATCAGCACACTGTAACTGTTAGTATATGTATAACTATTTAATATGTTTATGTAACTTCCATATAACTTAATTATTACTTCAATAAATATGGTAGGAGATGGGTCCCCTGAAAGAGCTAACATTCCACGAGGCTCTTACCGTTATTAAAATGCAGAGGAAACGAGTTAGACACGAAAGGTGAAATCTAGAAGTGGACCGCTGAGGGGGATTACAGCTGTTCCAGTCTACTGCTTTAAGGGTCAAACGACATTTGTACTGCCTGACAATTCGGCAGCTGTCCCAACCGTTTATAGTCTGTACTAAAGCGGACCTGATCCTTGCCTGGTCCCATCCCACACAGCCCCTGTGAAGGATCTCCCGGCCCAAACGTAGTCCAGAGCAGTTTGGGTTTGGCTGTCCTTCACACAGTAATGGACAGGGTGCCCGTTCATCTTAATCACATCTTAGGAGGAGAAGTGGTTTACGCTGAACTCAAATGTGTGCATTAGTAGTCCCAGTGTGTTTGTTTTATTCCATGTTTGATTCTGGTGCTTGTGCCAGAATTTTTTTTCTCTCTCTCTCGCACGGCTGATGAATATGTCAAAATACGGCTGTCTTTAAGGAATGTCGGCGAAGGGGCACGTAAATTTCTGACAGAAGGCCACCCCCCCCCCCCCCCCTCGGTTAATTTTAAAACTGTTGGCCTCTTGACTCTTTACAGCCAGCTCAAGAGAAATGTCAGGAACCGTTGTGCAAGGCCCTAGTTCCCATCTAGTTCCCACTTCACCTCCTGAAAACTCTTACGGTCTAAAAGAGGAGCATTGTTAGCAACCCTCGCTGGGTAACGTACAGGACTTGGAGAACGACAAACACTCTTGTGCCAGGCCCGAACTCACCGACCGTGCTGGAGCCAAGGGTTGACAGCCAACTCTATAGACCCAGCATGTGACGAGCCATGTGTGAGGGGAAGCAAAGCTGAGGAAGGAGGAAAGTTAATCACAGTTATTGGAGTCGTTGCCTTGATTGCTCGCATATCATTGCCAGCAGCGAAAACGTTACAACAATCCCCTGACCTGACGAGTTACACACAGACGTGCCGCAGCATTGCACATGGACGATGGAGCACCGCTCACCGTTTATCTGTGGCCAGTTTTTCATTTTCAGATCATGAGAAACATGCTTCAAGCCCAGCACTTCAATTGGACTTGTGTCTTGCCTAAGTTAGAATTGTTTGGGTATATATTTTCCATTATTACTTTTTACTATTGCCATTACTATTTCTTTTTTTTTTCTTCTTTCTTCTTCTTTTGAAAATTCTCACGCACCTCCAACTTTTGTTACCACAAAAAGAGGTGATGCTGGTTAGCTTTATGAGTTTGCATGAGTACTCTGAGGTTTGTTTATTTATCTGTAAAGTATCAGTTGAGGATGTGACTGATAAGAGTGCTTCTGCAAATAAACACAGATAATGCACAGAAACGCACTTCCCCCCCCAAGTCTCAGAAAAACAACTGAATTTCTCTGAATTGGATTGCAAAATGAGAGAAAGATCTCTGAGTTGGATCACTAAATAAGGCAAAGATCTCGATGACTGACTTGATGCAGAACTCATTTAGATAGGTTGGCTCGCAGACACGCTGACTCACCCTCATCCTCCATCAGAAACCATGTTAAATTCATTTTTAAACTTGCTTCAAGAAAAGAAAATACATACAGGAACACTGAGATAACTGATGTTGCTAAGAAAGTTGATGTAATCTCAGTTTGAAGTGGTATTGAACTGATTCCAACACAGAATTTATTCATTTACCAGCTCTGATAAATTGAGGCAGGGTGTCCCCACGCAGTTACAAATGATCAACTTTACACTCTGACCACATAACACAGTCAGGCAGATAACTTTCTACACCGTGCGTTTTGGCCACATGTTTATCAAAGTTATTGAGTAAACTGCGAAATGTGATGGCCGATATGCCCTTCGGGGCAGAGACGCAGTGAAACTGTGTGAAGGTCGTTGAAAGGTACACGCCTTGTCCCTGCCAGCGTGCTTATTTTACAGTGTGTTTCACTCTTTGACCCTGTTCTTGACCGCAGCGGTCCAAACCCAGAGGACAAGTATGGAAGTACAGGAAGTACTCGCTTCCTTTGGGTAGTCTAATTTCACTCGCGCATAGTGGCCTTTTCTTGGAATTAATACTGTGAAAGATTTATCAGCACAGGCAAGCAACCATGTGGTGAAGTGTAGATTGATTTTTAATGCACCTTTGATTAACATTCCCTATGCACTTGACACAAAGGTCTGACACAAACGCTTGTGTCAGACCTTAAAATAGGAATTACATTCGCGTTATCTCTGGTGGACACCCAGGGTGTAAATTCTTGAGTTTTTATTTTCTACTCACTCAAAGGCCTATATTTGCCTGTCTGTACATAGAGCTTGTTCTTGCTCAACGACCGCACTGTCAGAATCTCATATCTGGGAACTGCATCTTCCTCTTTAAACTTGATATTCTTGTTCCTGTCACTGGAGCAGTTGCACACCTCTCTTAAGACTGATACATGCTGCACTCTGCAGCCCTGACCCCTACACACAGCAGTGGCACTGTCACCCCTGCTGTCAATGCTGTGGCGTTTTACCAAATGGAAACTTTGTATTCAACATACGGCTCCCGTCCCTCAGTTCTGAGACCACTGACACAGCTCATACCTGCACAGAATCGAGCGACAAGTTTGTATCCGCAAGTCCGAGCTGCGGTCTTAGTTCCCTCACAACTGGTTCTCGCATTAGTTGTCCACCTGCATGCAAAAAGAAAAAGAAAAAAAACCTTTGAATGTCGTATTTGGAATGTTCTTGCATTCCAGAACGTCTGGGGGACGAATCACGTCGACAAAACAGGGTATTGTTTGTCAGGGAATGTTCAAAAATAAACCAATAACAACATCCTAAACCAGGTACCAAAGCACATTTCCAACTGAAAAGTCTCCGGTTGTGTAAAAATGTATGTGTTTTACGACCCTCAGACAATATCTCTCTTTAGAGCAATATTAAGTAATGGATTCTCCAAAACCCCTCTGTTTGGACAACAGTTGTATTTTGGATCCAGAGGTTTGGAGTTCTCTGGCAAGAGACCCATAAATGAGAATCCTCCGACTGCAAGAGAATATGAGCCTGTGTCTGAATGCGGTGGCAGGGAATCTGACTAGCGTCCAGCCACAACATTACCTCATTGTAACCCTGCTCCCACATACAGAATCTGGCCATAAAGCTCATCACCCCTAAGCAAAAAATCGTTTCATCATAAAACTGCTGACCCTTGAGAGGTTTTTGTCTGAACCCCTACACCCCATCAGTCACTCGCTTTCTCCACCTCCAGCGCACAGACCTCCAAATACACGCTACACACTAAACAGGATCTTCTCACAGCACCATAATGGGACAGAAACGTCAAATTACGGTAAAATAAGGTAAAATGAAAACAAATTCTCTCCTCATGGAAGAGGAACTGACATGGAAATGGACAAGAATTTAGCCATGTGGACAAGTTTGTCTCCTTAAGGTACAGCCAACAGATCCTGGCCTTGTCATCGGCCAGGTCTCAGAGCTGCGGTGCTTCCTGTGTGTCCTCAGACCAGGAGCACTGCCTTCCCCCACATCAGTCATTCACACACATTTATTCATCATCTTTAAAGAACACAGTCTCAAAAACAAAAATGAAACAAGATCCAAGCACTTGCCTTCTTTTTAACGGTGAGAGTAAGTTCATATCTTATTGTTTTTTTCCATAAAACAGAATACTTAACATGTTCATTTTCTTGAAAATGAATGATGGTGCTTAAGACTTGAGCTTAGACTTGGCTGGTGTGTCCCCCTTGGTTTGGCTCAGGGCTAAAAAGAGCTTTGTATTACTTAACCATCAGTGGTTAGAGGTAAGTGGACTGTAAAAACATGAAACTCTACAAAAATAAAGCAGAAAAATGTGCTCTTGTGAAATTAAAATGGATGTCCAGTTTATCTGATGTTGTGTAACAACAAAAGGAAATTTGTTCATTGTTCATAGAGTCTTCTTGGAAAGTCATTGTCAGCTCAGCTCTCCGTGAGCCCATTTTGTGGTGATATGGGACGTGTGTTTGTGAGAAACATGCTTCCAGTACAGCAAGGAGAAGTTAAAAAGCTTAATCTGGGAAGGGACTTTTTTCGATCTGAAGTTCTGTGTCAAATCGTTCCCAGAGAAACGAGGCACAGGACCTGACGGTGCACATTCGTCAGGCCGGAGAGCACAGCTTGCGCAAGGACATGTATCCAGTGAAGCACACATGATGAAGCACAGAGCGTTCTGGTTCTCTCCATCCCGTCTCAGGCCTCCCGGCAGAAGGCATGAGTCTGGTTTCTCCATCGTACCCAGTCTTTAATGATCAACGCAGACCGTCTGCACCCTCATGAACCCCTCCCCCCACATTAGGCAAAAGTGAGCGGCGCGGGTCTCTCTTTGAGCCCCCTCCGAAGATCTGTTCTCTTTTGTCTCGCACAACCACTTCATCCTCAGGCCTGACCATCAGCGTCTCACATCCAAAATATCTGCCTTTCCTCTCCAAATACCCAGAGTGCCTGTTTTCTTCCAAATTCTCAGAATGCCTTTTTTCATCCAAATATGGAGGAGGCTCTCAGTTTCAGGTTCATCTCCATCCCCAGAGGTTAGAGAAGAAACATTCCCAAATCCAAAGTCCGTCTTTGAAGTGAGGTTGTTTTTTTTTTTCTCCCATAGAGGTCTCATATAGAGGTTGATTAATGAGTGGCTTCCAAAGACACCTCATCCTCTGTATCTGTCAGGTTGAATGTGTAATTGGCAGATCACAGGTGGGGGTGGTCGTTTGTGTGGAGGAAGATCAAATTATATAAAGACATTTGTTTTGGTTTGGCCTGTTAGGAGGCTGTCTTTTGCATTTGGTTTAAATAAATATTTGCTTGACAGATGATTATTTTTTTAAGGCAGGAAAAAGAATTGCTTATCTCTGTTGCCAAGCTGCTTTGTGACAAGTGTTGTACGGAAGGCTGTGGAAATAAAAAGTGATTTGAATTGCATCCATCATCAAATCCAATTTTTGGCTGATCAGAAAAACATTGCTTGATGTGTTCCAGCTCTCTAAACCCATCACACACATGTAGCTGATTTGTAATGAGTCGTTATGGGTTACCACGTTCATCATTGGTCAAAGACAGTTCCTATGTTCATGTGACTGTTAACGTCTCACTAACAAGACCTTACTGCACCTCCTCTAAAAAACATGCCAATAAATCTTTTACCCAACAAAGCCATTTTACTCCGCAACCTCATCTGGAGACACCATCATCCGCTCCATCCTAACAATGAGGAAAATATTCCAAATATAGGTATCGACTTACAGCATGAGGTAGCTGCCAGCGTCTGTGTCTCTTTTCAGACAAGCTAAAAATACAAGACTCGATTCTCACGCCTCCAGTTACAAGCCCCGACCCTAGACTGAGTCCGTGCTCTAGACTAAAGGGGAGCAAATAAAACAATGGTGTACTCCATTCCAAACTTCCACTCAGCTTTTTCATCTGTTTTGACAAAGTGAGCTGTCACACAGATGTCTCTGCCGTCTTAATACGATGTTCATCTCAGGTTTGAGACCCACAGATCTGTAGACATGTGGCATGTATGCACGCAAAGGCCTTTCGTCAAATGACACATGGGCTCGAGGTGTTCTCTAACAAGACCACAGTGTCAGTTGTGTGTATTTCTGTCTGAGGAGGGACCCTAAGGTTAAGGTGATCTCTGAACTTATCTGCTCAGAGACAGCAGACAAAGCAAAACGTGTGCACTGTCAACGAACCTGACGACTACAGCTCTTATCTAATCTCCTGCAGTGTGTCAGTGCAGCATACGTGTCTATGCTGCTTCTCAACCACAGCACTCTGAGGGAAGAGACAAGCACTAGTTTTGTCTTCGGCAACTTTGTCATTCAAAGAGTTGGGGATTTTTTTTTTTCTCTTGCGTATGCCGTTATTTTTGGGGGTGTGATGTCAGATTGTGTGAGCAGATAAGGTCATGCTTAAAATCACCTCTGAAATCTGCTGATACAGCAGTCGGTGGAGCAGGAAGCGAATTATAATTGCAAAATTTTCCACAACCTGTTATTAGGGTCAAAACCTGATATATTTAAATATATGTGCTGTGTTTTGAAGTGGATAGAAACCATATGTGTAGTGGATCAAAATGCAAAGCCAAAATATCCAGAAGTCTGACATAATTGGTAGCCTTTCGATGTCAATGATCCTTGTGTCCATCACCGACCACATTTGGTCGACAAGATACTAATTTGCAGACCGTTCTTTTGTTTAACATCATGATTTCCACAGATTTTGGTATATCCATGACTTCATAAAATAACTTTTTTGTTAACAATGTAAGGACAGAGCTAATATTACTCGACATTTTATTCACTGCCAGCACATTAATTTCGTTTATTTCAGGTAATATGTGAATGTTTTAAAAGCGTAAGGGAATGAAGGAGCTTCTGAGGAGACAGGGTGACAGGGTTTGTTTTTGGAGATGGGGGAAAAAACAGACCCTCTGTAGACGGTCTCTTTAATCATCTGTCACTCAAAGGCTCCCTCTGTCACTGGTTTTGGATTATGTGTTTTTTCCCTCTAATCTATATTTAACCGGGTTTTTTTTTTGGGTTTTTTTTGCTGTTGTTTTGTTTTGTTTTTTGGAGTTGATTGTTTAAGTCAGAGCTGTCAGACAAGCTTGCCAACCACAAAACGTGCTTTCTCTACTGCTGTGGAAATCTTCAGCGAGAGACTGACATCTCATGCGATGCAGGACGTTTCTGTTTTGTGTCAGTTCGTAGAGAGGACATGCGTTTGGCAAAAGGGGTGAAAATATTTCGCCCTGCATAATTCCCTTCATCAATAACCATGAAGATAGTGACTGAGAGGTATTTGCACAATACTGATTTTTCTGTACGCGACAGCTCTTGTCAAACTCACATTGTTTTTGCCGTTAGCTCAACACAGAGGGTTTCTAACTGTTACATCTTGTAATCAACAGGTTACACTGTTACATATTAAGACAATAATTAAGATTACTGAGTGGTTACTGCATGAGTGACAAAAACAGTCCAGTGCTGCAATCCATCATGAGGAACATTCAGACGAAAGAAGCGGGAATGCAAGAGCATCTGGGTTGTGGTTTTCCATTGACTCAATGCCTTCAGGAATTCTGCCACCATCTGGCTGTGGTGTAGTCAGTCCCCAGCTGCAAAAGCAGGGTGAACATGTTTATGGCATATTAATATTTCACACAGATATGGATCGAATGGACCTCAATCAGTCCAGTAAGTCTGAAGCTAAATTAGTTGGCTGTCTTTTTTTCACACACTCACGAACACACATATACACACACACACACACACATACCACATTCACGTGTTTCTGTTTCCAATTTGAGAGAAAAACAGAATGTTGATTTATATAAACTGAATTTGTTTGTTAACAAGGTGAACCCAATTAGGTTACCAAGCATGCAAAAAGAGTCATATTTAGAATGGTCTCAGAGATCTGGAAAAAGAAAAGTCATGTATAGAGTGATCTCAGAGATGAGGAAGAAGAGGAGGTAGGCCGGGACTCGTACTGCACTTCACACAGTGGAAAGGCCACACCATTGTGTTATGGGAAAACAACCTGAAGAGGAGGTCCTGGTAAGGCTGCAGAAATGAGACAACCTTGTCAGGCACACACAGAAATATGACCAAAATAAAACAGATGAACATAACACGACCTCTTCAAGTGAACACACTGTTTATGCTGCTTTCTTCTCTGTGCAGCACAGGGTTGAATCTATGTTCCATCCAGTCAGTCAGCACTTGCATTTTGAGGACGTTGGTTAAAGGAAAAAAGTGGAAAATTTCTTTTTATTTCTTGTAGTTTAGGATGTTGGACTGGTGTCTGTGACGAGGATTAAGACCTGTTTTCGACCAAACAGGTCTCTGTTGTGGTTTGTTCTTTCATCTCAGCTGGGATGGTAAAGTGATCAATAGCAAACGATTTGTTAATGCATTAGTGAACGTGTGTGCTGTGTGTCTGGGAACAGACCACTCCATTCAGCACAGTCCTACCACTCAGGAGGCTTTCTTGTCTCTCTCTCTCTCTCTCTCTTGCTCTCTCTCTCTCTGTCTCGCTCTCCGTCTCTCACTGGCTCAAGAGACCTCCAGACCTCCTGTTTGGCAAAACCATTTTTCAGAGCCCAGTGGAGCAGCAGTGAGTGTGTCTGCCCATGTCTGTGGGCCTGTAGACAAGGCATCCATAGTTAGAGTCTGACCTCAGCCTCCAAAAACCACACACACTCCTCCTCGCCAGCCAACTTACCAATGTGAATGGCAGAGTGAGGTGTGAATGGGATGAATGCTTTGCTCTTTTGATTACTGTGACCTTTCGTCTATGCTTAACTGTGACCATGTCTGTGAAAAGGATCACAATCTGGATGCTGACTAGACAAAAGTAGTTTAGTGTCACCATTACCGATACAGACTAAGTAATGTCACCATTACCGACACAGATTAATTAATACAGATTAATTAACGTCACCGTTACTGGTACATATTAATTAATACATATTAATTAACGTCACTGTTACTGATAAAGACATTTTTTCTGTGCTGCGACACTCTTCATGTCATTTTGTTTGTTCAGTGTTTTTTTGTTTTTGTTTGTTTGTTTTGTCAGTAAACAATGCCACAGAACAACTTAGCCAAATTCAAGGGCTGAGACGAACTTGTGGTGCCAGCGTGTGGTAACCAAGTAACCAAGAGTTTGGGAAGGGGCAGCCCATCATTCTCTTGCCTGCACCAGGCAGCGCAAGTATAGACTGTGAAATATTTTTTCCTTTACTGTAACTGCAGACCCAGAGACATGCAGCAGGGAGACAAATTATCAGGGTTTTAAGGGTTTTACCAAAATCATTTTTTTATGGTGTATCAAGAGAGTCCTCCCCAGTTAGGGTATGAATACCTTCGTGACTTTTGTAGAGACAGTGATATATCTGACTAAGCCATGACCTCCCTGTAGGAAAGAGAAGGCAGGATACGCGTTCTCCTGCACAACGCAGTGAGAAGTCTGTCCTCCTTTTATCTTTGGCCTTTTTCTTTTCTGCTTAATAAACATGTAATTTGCGGCGTGATTGAAGGGATGTTTTACGACTATCATTACGGTCCCTTCTTCTTTCGCGACAGGTCGATTGCTAAACCAGCCCGTGGTCAACCCCCCCGGTCCTAATATAACCGACAGTCTGCCAGCAAAAGTCCTCAATCTACACCCCCCCTCTCCCCCCCACCCCCACCCCCTTTTGTCCAGTCCCTTCCAAACCATTGCCTGGCTTTCCCATTACTGTTCAAGCTCCAGCCTTCTACCCCAATCCCCGTTGCTTCTCTCTGTGTCTGTCCCTCACACACACACACAAAAACCCACACAGTTACACACAGTTTGAAATAATTACCCTAAAAGCGTGTGGTTCAGGTATGAGGGACTCATACTTCTGTCTAGACAGAGGAAGGGCCTTAATGGTCCAAGTCATGCTGCTGCCCATCCATGGTGTACGTTTGTATACCAAAGCAAACACATACCACTACATCTTAAAGGAACCGTGAAACCACAGCAGTGATGGGAGTGATCCTTTCACTGTGCTTTTAAGTATTTCATTACTCACTCACAGTCCTACACTTAATGCTTGCGAAATCTTTGCTCCAGTTACGGACGCGGTCTACAGCAACATAGAGCCAGAGTTTCTGAGGACCCTAAAAACACTGCTGGACATGTCTCACAGTTGTAGTATGATTTAAACATTAGAACTCTCACAACACTTGAAGCAGAGGAAATAAGAGATGCATGAGACTGAAGCAGATATTTCTGAGGGAAAAACACAGTGTATACTGAAAGGGGTTGTAGGCGTAAGAAAGTCAGAAAGAAGGACAGAGAAACAGAATGGAAGGATGTTTATCACGGTTAATAAGACTGGTCAGGGAAGCCAGATCGTTGTTTAGCTCCTGGAATTCCCTCAGTCACACTGGCTGTCTCTGTTAGAAAAATAGTGTGTCTTTGTGGCAAATTTTTTAAATTGGCACACACACACACAAACAAACAAAGAAATGAATAAATATATTCAGAAAGTTCCTCTGCTGTTTTCAGAGAAATATGACAGAAAATGATGATGAGGGAAACAGAAAACATGAGAGAAAATTCTCCTTTGCTTATTAATCCCGTTTATCATCACATCACATCACCATATATTTTAATTTATTGCTTCATATCTTTCATATCAGCTCCACTGGTCAAACAGCAATGGATGAAAGGGACCATTTAAAAACAAAAATCTGGTTTTATGGACTTTCTCTTGACTGTGCTGTGTTGAATTACCGTTATACCAGAACAACAAAAAGACAGAGAAAAACAGTCCTGTGAAAGACATGAGAGGAAAAAAATATATAGCAATTCTCAGGACTTTGAGGACTGTCTGTCCTTCCTACAGATGCTTAAAGCAATAAATTATGTCCACAGTGCATTTGCATCATAGACCGTTACAGAGCCTGATTTATGCTAAGTGATGCACCAGTGAATTCAGCTGCACTGCCCCCTTCTGGTCACACACTTTAAAAATAGCAGTTTACAAGAACCACTCTGTAACGACTTGCAGTGAGGTACTTAAAGAAGACGTGGTGCTGCTGGGGGGGGGGGGGGGGGGGGGGGGGGTGGTTTAGAGTGTATTTGCCTTTCAGTCTCAGATAAACAGTTACCCCCGTTTTTGGTTAGTCTCTCTGTAGCACAAGCATTGCACAAATTTCAGACAACATGTTTTCAGGTGTCAGCTTCACCAGGGACTTAACCATACATACAGATCTCAGATCAGCACCTTCCCTCCGCTAACTCTCGCAACCAAACCCAAGAGGAACTTAAAGGAACTCGTTTGCAGATAAGCATTGAAGGAAGTCTCGACCGAACCCTTCCTGCTCGGCACCCTTCAAGAGGCAGCGTGCAGTCAGCCCTCGGCACTCTGAGTCTGAGCGTGACCCTGAACCAGGTGCAACATGGGCTTCCTGCTGATCCAACGTTTTCTACCACTTCTGCTCTTCAGCACACTGGGTAGATACCACCTGTGGAATTAGCTTTCACTTCACTCAGGCCTGTAAAGCACGCTGTAGGACTATGGTTTATCTTATTTACGGACAGAATATCCACGTTCTGTTTGTTTTTTATTGATATAATATGCTAAAATGGGCTATTTGATTATACTAAACAAAAAGAAATGATTGCATTTTTCAGGAAGTAGCAAAATTAAAGAGAGATGAATGGTATTTGATTTTTCAAAAAATATGTTGTAAATGGATTTGAATGCAATCTGTGAGAGATTAATTGTTTTCCAATTAATACAGTCCGTGAAATTGTGACAACCCTGACAACATTAGAGGAGTTGGTAAACGAACAGGGCAGACAGTTGTGAGCAAACACTGGAGTCAAAGGGTCAGACAGATTTTAGTCTGAGGTCAAGGTTAGTGATGAAATCAGAAAGAGGACACGGCTAGGTTAATATTTATGGCCTTGGATTTAAATGAACTGGCAAAAATTAAGTAAAAACAACCAGAAGCTTTAAAGCAGCCTCCATCATCATCACCCAGAGAGATCAATGAATAGCACTGCGTATTGTCTGGGCCGCTGACATTAGTCTGTTCATTGGAAGTAGGAAAAAAAAAAGCAAACATAACAACCGTGTCCGTCCTTGTGCTTTTCTCGATGTAAAACCCTGTCTGAGTTGTCGTGAGAGCTCGTCGGACTCAAGGTTCAGGGGACTGTAGTTGAGTGTGAATCTGATGTGACTGTGGATGCTTGGTGTTTAGGCCACGCTGCACATTTTGGAATAATCGGAGGAAACGAGGCTGTTCCCCACAGTCGGCCCTACATGGTCCTTTTGTACTCATTCAACGCCAATTTCATACCCAAGACCTGTGATGGCGTCCTGGTTAGAGAGGACTTTGTGCTGTCTGCAGCCCACTGCCAGAATGAGTGAGTTCCTTGGAGTCTTAATGAAGAGATGAACTGATCATAATTGTTGTAGTTTTATAACAACTAATTGTTGTGCTTTTGACCTTTTTTCAGTTTTATTCTTCAAATCCCCTATTTCATTCATAGTTTTTTGTGTAGTAAAAATAATAATGCATTTTCACAAAAGTGTTGTGAAATAAACTACTGATAAATAAGAGTAGTTATTACAGATATAATAATGTCTATATGAATGTATATATGTTCGTAAGTTTATCCCATATGAAACCTGGAGGACTTGACATGCAGTTTCATCAATTACGTAAGAAAACGACAGTTACACACAGATTGGAATAATCTGTGTGTCAGTGTAGGTTCAGGATCTTTTCTGGAACACAGTAACTGTGACTTGTATAATGTGACTGTGGACTGTACAGTGCCTCTCCTCTCACATGCGTCGTATTTCTTTCAGCTTTATGAGGGCATTTGTGGGTCTTCACCGTGCATCCCAAAAAGTCTGGGATGACGGAATGGATGTGACAACAATCCCACATCCTGAGTATGACAACAGCACCTTGGACAACGACATTATGCTGCTGAAGGTAAAATTCCTAAATCATCAAACTCGGCACTGACTCTGCACGTGGACCTCTATTACTTTATACCAATAATTTTATAACACATGGTAAAAGTTGTCCAAATGTCCAAACAAGGACATAAAATGGACACACTACACACTACAGTTGAGGTCAGTTGTGGAACTGGAACTGTAATGATGTCGGTCCGCACAACATAGACTTGGAATAGAATTATAGGATTATAGAATTATAGGATTACAGGATTATAGAATTATAGGATTATAGAATTATAGGGTCATAGAATTATAGGATTATAGAATTATAGGATTATAGAATTATACAATATCAGATGAAATTCCCCAAGCAAGAAAGGTACAATCTGCCATTGCTGAACATATGGTAATGACTTAAAATTCAGACAAGGAAAATTCAATTGTTTATGACAAGGAAACTACTGAATTTGACAGATACAATTCACCACAAGGCTAACTCTATCTCGACGACTACAAGGGAAAATGCAACGTGCGTGAGCACAAACATTTCTGAATACACCACACTGTTAAAACAACAATGACAACAACAACAACAACAGTATCACAATGAGCGAACAAAAAAAAACACAAAGGTACTCCAGCAAAGCACACTGTGTAACTATGCTAAACTCTACGTTACTTTGCTAAAGACTCATTGCCAGGTAAATCAGCTGTTAGCTTGGTCGATACAATATGGATGATAGGAAACTGTGTGCTATTTAATAAAATAGTCTTATTCGTTTAACATTATGGAAAGCATACACTCACACACTCCAGATAACGTAAATGAGCTTCAAGTGTGGGCTCTGTGCACGCACCTCACAAAGTGAAACTGAACTAAATGGAATTCAGCTAAACATCCTGTTATTCAAAATCAACTCTAAATTATTTTTCCGTGGTCTGCCTAATTTCCACTTGAATTTCAAATTGTTTGGTTGAACTGAATCAAACTGAAATGAAGTTGAGCCAAGATAAAATCAGTATCTTCAGCTGAATTGAACTGAAATTGTAAACAAATTCTCCTCAGTCCTTAGACTACAGCGACGATGAACCAAATATTCATGACCCCCACAAAAGAAGAGATTTGAGATAAAACTTACTGCTCCTACCAGTAAAAAGTCTTTACTGGTCCTAATGTTCAATCTGAATCTTCTCTCTCAGCTGAAGACCAACGTTAGGCTGAGTGAGAAAGTGAAGCCCATTGCTCTGCCTAAGACAAAGAATGAAACCATCCCACACCAATGTCTGGTTGTTGGTTGGGGTTGTCAGGACTTTGCCCAGAAACACAAATCTGATGTTCTGAGAGAGCTCAGGGTTAATCTCTCTGACTCCAGAGAATGCACATCTCCTGAGTACATCTGCACTGAAGGACTGGAGGGCCCCGGGAAGGCAAGTGCATCTCATCAGTGTTCACATCACAACACGTTAATGACTGGAATAGTCTAGCAATCATTGCCTGTGCAGAAGCTGATGTGTTTTTTGTGTGTGTAGGGAGATTCTGGTGGTCCACTGGTCTGTGGGGACGAGGCTCACGGGATAGTGTCTTCTCTTGGTATTAGCTCTACAGAGGACGGCTACATCTTTAAATATGTCCGAATTGAACGCTACCTGCCCTGGATCCACAAGGTCATGAGCTGCTAGTCCTGCAGCTCGTATCCAGAGAGAAGTGAGAGTTTGGGCTCCAGTATGTCGTTCATTAAAGCCATACTGCAAAACTGATCATTTGTGTGCTCTGTATGTATACACAAAGTTTTTTGACTTTTGGTCTTTTAAGCCTGAGGGAATGACACTGTGTAAAACTAGTCTTCTGTGTGCTGGTGTAGTGAAACGTGACTTTGACAACCGCTGTGTGAATGTGTCTCTGGTTATACTGAAGCCATGTCACCCACATGTGGTCTAAAGAATAATAATAATAATAATAATAATAATAATGATGATAATAATAATAATAATAATAGTAATTATAATTAGACATGTGGTCTACAGAAGGGGTTGAAAATGGCTCATCTGTGCAGATTTTGTTCTCTTTGTACATAAACACATTTAACCCAGTGAGTGAAGGGCCAAACATCTTAAATGTCACAGTCAGGTCTGTTTGAATGGTAGCTTTATTTTGACCATCCAGTCAACTACACCTTTTACCCAAGTCTGTAACATATTATAATGACAACACCGCCCCCCAGTGGACACAGCTGGATTTAAAAACCAAACATCAATCAATGACGGGCAGCAGTAAAGTCAATAATAAACAGGATTTAATGGCTACAGCGCATTCCTGAGTGGACAGAGCTTGTGTCATGCTTCTCCTAAAGGCATGTTGACTGAGGTGATAAATAAAACAGAACAAACAAATGGACTGAGTGATGTGGTTTATTAAAACGCTCCTGCTCGTCCGCGTATCACAGACAGAGGTGTGCGGTATTTCAATTAAATGTATTTAAAATACGTAGTTAATTACTTCTGAGTATTTTGTCATTTGTGTTTTGCTGGATGGAAAATAAGCAGATGTCATTGTAACAAAATAAGAGATTGTATTTTGCGTATTTAAAATACTTAATCAAATATGTCATTTTATTCTCAACTAAGACAAGAACTTTTATCACTTACTATAGGTTTACTATAGTTTACGATACAATAAATATATACTATACTATAGCTTACTGTAGGTCTACTAAATATAGCCTATCACAGTCTTTGGCGAGATGCAAGTCAATCACGTGACACATCCTTTTGGGTCCAGCGTGCTCATTGTGAACTGTTTGTTTTACTCATGACCAGTAACCCAAGGAAAGAAGTGTGTGTTTTACTCATGACCAGTAACCCAAGGAAAGAAGTGTTTGTTTTACTCATGACCAGTAACCCAAGGAAAGAAGTGTTTGTTTTACTCATGACCAGTAACCCAAGGAAAGAAGTGTTTGTTTTACTCATGACCAGTAACCCAAGGCAAGAAGTGTTTGTTTTACTCATGACCAGTAACCCAAGGAAAGAAGTGTTTGTTTTCCTCATGACCAGTAACCCAAGGAAAGAAGTTGTTTTGGTGTTCGGTGCAGATTGCCTTGAGGCAGTGGTTCTCAACTCCAGACCTGGGGGTCCACTTTCCTGCACATCTTTGTTTTAACTCTCCTGAGCTCAGGGCTGACACACCTGATTCCACTGATCAATTCATCATCAAGCCCTTGATTAGCTCAATTAACTGAGATAATGAAGAGTTAAAACAAAGATGTTAAAACAAAGGCGTGCAGGACAGCAGGCCCTGAGGTCTGGAGTTGAGAACCACTGCCTAAAGGTAAAGTATGTAGTAAAATATACTACCAGATATCGCTCACTGAATGTCATTATAGGACAGAAGAATGGAGCAATTAGCAAACAGCTGTGCTCTAAAACTTGTGAATTTACTTGCTAGCTTGCTAGTGGCATTCTAGATGACGTCACAGGCATATGCTCAGGCAGCCTGGGGCAGTGGCGTCTTGTGGTTAGTCTTATGGAAGCTTTCACTAGCGATAAATCAGGCTAGCCACTTTTGTTCCTAAGGACAATGTTAATTTCAGCTAAATTTAGGTGTTTTTACATATAGCAGTTAATCTCTCATACTGAATGTGTTGCTCTTCTTCAGATGACTGCTTGTAAAGGTCTAGGAAATCTAAGAGATCTAGGAGATTAGCTCACGCCACTGTTGCTCTTATCGTAAATTACTCCTGAAAAAGGCATCTGCTCAATGCCTAAAATAGTGTTACGGGTCATTCTGTATGTATTTTTGTATTTTTGAATTACAAATTACTTGTATTTTAATTAAATACATTTTCTCACACCAGTATTTTGCATTTTATTTTGATACATTTGATGAACAAGTGTTGGTAATTTGTAACAAGATACTTTTTGATGTATGTTGTGCCCATCTCTGATCACAGATGTTTGACACTTTGAGTTTTTTTTTTTTTTTACAGTTTTGTCAAAACTCTCTCAAATATCCGACCACATGGACAATATCAATGCGAAATTTGTCTTTTGGTCTTTGCCTATGTGACCTAAAGACCGGCCCTTGATGTATGTATATAAGTCCAGAGAGTTGCTGACCCTTCTCTGGAATCTCCCTGGCCTCCAGTGGTTTGCCTTGGAGCTGGAGGACAGGCAATGTTTGAGCTGAGACAAAAGGATCGTAAACCAAGAGATGGGAAAGGGGACGTATCACTGAGGTCTCTGACGAGCTGCGGATAAGCTTTATATAAACACACTTCTGTATTCAAAGACGTGCTGATGGAACCAAACTACTGCTCTTCTCTTGTTTATGCCACCCGTGAAACTGAAGTGCTTTGTTGTTCCCCTGTTATAAAGTAAAGAAGTAAAGCCCTTTCCTGCTGCCCTATCACCTCCACAGGGTTCCACCTCTGTCCCGGGGCTGACGTCACAAGGACCCATCTGGTTCTCAGGAAGGGGACAGCCATAAAGTAAGCAAAGTCTGTTCTGAGCTTTAGGTTAGAGTTCCCGGCATCATCATTGGAACTATCTGTGTAGAAGTTATTCATCTCTGTCTACATCATGACTGACTGATTTACGCTGACTGTACTGTCTGTCTGGTATATATACATAATGCCTTTTTCACTGTCAGGCAGTCACTTCTTGGCCCTATGCCTGAGGTGGCTCCCTCTGCAGGTTGTACGCTGAAATAAAACTCGAAGTCCTTGACTTTGTCTCCCTGGTCCTTGTTGGCATTGCATCAGAATCCATCAGTACTTTATACTGTTACATGTAAAAATATATTTAATAAAAAGGACAGGTGTTACTGGTGACTAAACTACATTCATAGTAACATAATAATAAACACAGTGTGCCCACATAGAAATCTAAAGAAAACTAAATCTTTTGGGGGGTTTTTGTTTGTTTGTTTGTTTGTTTGTTTTCTGCTTTAATGTTAAATTCATTGGGGTTGCTGGAGCACTAATGCTGCACTGGAATCAGAATCAGAATCAAAATCAAAATCATTCTAAAACATCTCAAAGAGCTCTATCGCATGTTTCAGTTTGCTTAACAATCTTATTCCCTCTTTTCTTTATATCTTCGCTTCTTTGCCCCAACATTGGGATATCCTTTCTGAGGTCAATAAGGCACCAGTCCCAAGCCTCTGCTCCCAGCATGAGGCCCATACACCCCCTGTCCCTCCTGCCCAGACCAAGATCAAACTGCCGTTATACAGTTTGTCTTAAAGACAAACCTGCTGATATGAACACTGCTGGATTATCTGTTTAATCTATATCTGATACCACCTAGAACACGTAGAACCTCTATATATTAACTCCTTTAAACCATAAACAAATCATGCACAATTTTATAGACCATTGAATCTGGTTACCCTGTACTCATTTTATACTGTAAATGTCTCTGTTCTATGTGCTGGCTAGAGGAGGATGGGCTCCCCCTGTTGAGTCTTGGTTCCTCCCAAGGTTTCTTTCTCCTGTTCACTTTATAAAGGAGTTTTACCTTGCGTCCTTGGTCTTGGGCTTGCTCACTGAGGGTTTAGGCACTTATCTCTGTAAAGCTGCTTTGAAACAATTTTTGATTGTAAAAAGCACAATACAAATGAACTTGAACTTGAACTTGAACTTAAAAAGTACATGGAAACCAATTCTACCCAATATAATAAATATTACACCATCTGCATAATGAGGTGTGTTAGATTTTCTTGTGATTTTACAAGTAAACGAACTGGACCAAAAGCGCACTTGGAGAAAAGCTTTATTTGGTGGTGGTGGAATCCGGCAGCGTGTCTGCCTGCAAAGCTTAACTCAGAGAACTGTTACCGTGATCGGCCTTTTATACCATGAAGCAAACAGACAATAGGTTTACAACATTGCTTGATGCAAATCAGAATCTAGGTGTTAATGCTAAATTCCCCCTTTGTCTGTGATAGCTGCCATTTGTCCATTACTGGTTGTATTTTGTCTTAATCAATTGCTCTTGGCTCCAACAGTAACGCGGCGCCAAAGGTGTGAAGCTTTCTTTGTATCTATGGTAATAAGACCATCGGGTTAAACAGTTCTCCTATCATGAACCATGTCTGTTCAGATGTCACTATAATCTTACAGGTGGTTTGCTGGGTGCTAGAAATAGAAATGGCAAATGACAGCTTAAGCATAGTTTAGATCTAAGGCCAAACCCAATGAGATCTGATCAAAGTGGTCAGTTGAGGACACTTTGAGAGCAAACTTTCATTGGATTTGATAAAATCACTTCGCATTGTGGTCTTGGGGTGCATTCTGAATGCTATGTGGCCGAGTTTTACCACATCAGCAGGGAGAAAACGTTTCTTTCTGGGACATCAGCTCCCACTCAAATACGAATATAATGTGTTAATAACAAACAACTGGTACATGTCACCATTAACTACCTTCTGATTGTCTTTCTGATTGCTGCTCACTCAGACGTACTATAGGTGGTACCAGTGGGAGATTTGGTATTTTTTAACAGGGGGGGTGGTCCAATGGGAGTACCCCCCTGCTCCCACACCACCAACCAACGCACACACCCATATACACCTCCCAAAGGATATTGTTGCTTAACCGTAACTGTGACTTTTCTAATTGTACAATTCCATTTTATCCAGTTATCTTCCTTCCCTCCCTATTACACTTGTCTTTTTGTAACTGTGTATCAAAGTAATGAGTAAAGTAATTCTCACAATACACTACAGTCAGGGCCATTTTAAGTTATATGACCCACGTGACCGCTTGGAATTTTTGACCATCGAAATTCCTTGAAGGACACACAATAAACATTGTGCAAAATAGAAAGATGAACATTATAGGCTGGCAGGTTAACAAGGGGGCACATTCAGTTTGGTCATTTTGCTAACAAGGTGGATGGCACCCCCCCCTCAAATCACCCGCTGAGCAGTACCCTTTACAACATGTAGGCGGCACGTTAAAGCAATCAAACAGATAAGAATTGTTTTCAGTTGTCAGTCAAAATGTGTTATCTCACCTTATTTTTACAGTTGTGACGCCGCTGAAGGATAGCTTGCTAACTTGCCCTCTCCATGACTAAAGCTTCCATTTCAGCAGTACTTTAACGAAATCACTAATACTGAATGGTAATCAGGTTGTTTTTGAGGTCAGCGTTGTAGAGGAGACATTAGCCAGGCAAGATGGGGTAAGATGTGGTTGGCAACTCTGCCATTGGTTCAGGACAGCAGTGACGAGAGACCTTTTTTGTGCTTAATGTTTTCACCAAAACATCAGACCATATGAACACAGCCAAACTCTGAATCAATGCCAGGAGTGTTTGATCAATGAAAATCATTAACTATTTCCCCTTATATCATTATGAGGGATTGTTATTTGTGCAAGTGTGTGAGCATGAGTGTTTTTGAGTGACAAAACACCCGACACAGACTCAGTGGGATACAGTCAGAGAGCCAGGTATATAATAGACATCATGTTTCATTCCCTCAAGAAATATTTCACATGAATTAAATTTTACATTTCATCATTATTACTTCACTCTCCAATTTTCTCTCTCTCTCTCTCGCTCTCTCACTCTCTCACTCTGTCTCTGTCTCTGTGTCTGTCCTGACCTCTGACCTCTCTCAGGTTTTGTGGACATGTCCTGGTCTGCTCTTTGGACTTGACACTGTTTTAATCAGTCTAAACCGTGTGAACCGCTGCCAGATTTAAGAGTTACACTGGTCTTTAACTGGACTCAAAAGAAGGTTGCTGCTCAGACCTTACTGATATTTACAATTATTTTATTAATTAATTAATTAATTAATTAATTAATTAACATTTTTTACCTGCAGTGGCACACCCATTGTTCGAATTGTTCGCACCCTGTGTTCAAAATCTGTTATGTATTTATTTCACTCGGTAGTTTAACAAGGCTAAACCAAAGCAAAGTCCTGCGTCTGAGACCTGACCCAACAACAACATGCTCATCTTTCCAGTGCTCCTGCTGACCATTGTCCTGCCAGTCTCTGGTAAGATCCCCTTTGGTTCAGTTAGTCTGCATTTGTTATTTATCGTAACCTATTATCAGTTCGGATGAAATCATTACCCCGAAACTCTGTCACCACTAAAACTGGAATGGCTTGTCAACAATTGTGTTTATGTCAGCAATTTTCATCGATGCCTGTTTGTTAAACTCACTCGTACGTAAACTGTCATTTAAAATACATACATCAAAGATGAAATCTGAGCACCATTTTCAACAAATCGTGTAATTCATAGTTAACGTCATTGCTGCTGCACTTTGGGAACGAATTTTAACACTTTTGGTGATTGCTAAAGTAGTCAGTCTTCAGCTGCACAGTACAGTTACAATAGACTCTTAAATGCTTTGGACTGGTCAACCATAAGAACTGTGGCGGAAAACAGCTACTTATGCTGGATTTAAAAACTCTTGCAGCTTGTTTAGGGTTTCCTTTAATATCTGGATGGTTGATTTGCAGTGCAGGACAGTTTCCTCAGCGTTA
Source organism: Chanos chanos (assembly GCF_902362185.1). Taxonomy (NCBI): domain Eukaryota; kingdom Metazoa; phylum Chordata; class Actinopteri; order Gonorynchiformes; family Chanidae; genus Chanos; species Chanos chanos. The sequence continues at coordinate 1,275,800 of NC_044503.1, read as the reverse complement.
TCACTTGCTTGCCGGTTAGTAATATGAAAAGTACAATTTTAGCTGTGTGTTAGTGAGTCATCCATCGGCTCCTCTCCTCACACATATATGTTATTGACTATTGTGATGCCATGTGGCAGAGGGTAGTCACGGACCGGTTGAAACATCTGTACTTTGTCCATTTTATTGACCTTTTGTGACCATGAACATGAGATTGGACCATTAGTGCTGATGGTGACTGTAAGTCCACTGAGGTCAGAGACTTCAGGATGGACAAGCATGACCTCCAAGAGCAAACAGAGAGAGATAAACACTCAAATGGGTCATCAAGCTGAGGACTGTGCTATCCCGCTTATTGCCTAGTTTCTGTGATGTTCTTTTCACACAGACAGGAGTGATCAGCCTCAAACAGTGTAGAGCCTAACTGTTCTCAGGTCAGCTGCTGTCAGCCCAGGTGTTTCCAGCCCTTGCCTTGAAACACAAACAACTGACCGGAAAGTACCTGGTTCTCCCCCAAGCTCCACAAAAATAACGTGTAGAATTAAGGGAAAAAAGGGTATAGAATGTACAACGAATTTCTATTTCTATGGTACGTTTCTATCTCTGTGTTCTCCTCTGTTAAAGGTTCAATGTTATGCACTCTACTTTTCGTGGATATAATATACACCAGTGTGACCCCAATGACACTGTAGATTTACAGTCTCAGTTGTAATTAAACATAAAAAATCATTACACTCAGAGGACGGTGTTGCAGACTAACTATTTTCTTGTTCAGTGTGCTCCTGGTTTTAGCCACAGTTTTTACATGTTCCCATGTAGTAACATCCTCTTTATCAATTTTAGCAGCTTCATTTACTAGGTTAACATGTGGTTTGTGTGACTTTAATTAATAGTTACCTGATCTATGATAATTGCTAATGTTCACCATGAATGTTTCAGGACACTAACCCATATAAACTATATCAATGATCAAATTACTCCTTTTAATCGAGAAATCCTGGGAAATGAACCACCTGGCTTCCTGGCCTTTGGTGTCCTTACTCTGTCAGGCCGTATGCTCGGTGACAAGGGTCAAGTGCAGTCTGAGGACCAGCAGCAGACAGAGGAGACAGCCCCTTTAATGGCTGTCCTTTAGACTGGGTTTTTCTCTTCCTTAAAGACATGGGACCGCACTGGAGTGAGCTCTGTGCCAGAGGGATCCGTGTAAATGATGAGTGATTTCTGGGGGTCCAGAGTGTGGAGAATGGGCGTAGTGCAGAGGATGCCCTTTAAGGCTTAAGCCGCGTCACTTGGCAGTTCAGTCCAGAGTACCTTTTCAAATTTCATTCCAAGTGTGGTCTGTGAGTGCAGCTGGTGGTGACAAGATGTGGGGGAGAAAACCAGGGTTTTTATGTTGGGTATGGGCAGTTCTTATGCTTGACCTTGACCTGCTGGTTTAAGGGGCTCAGGAGGCCCTAGCCAAACACATAATCCAGGTAGTCCTCATCCTAAAGGCTGACGTGACACCTCTTGGGGTTGGCAGTGAAGTCCTATTGCTGCGTGTCTCTCGGGACACTCCAAATCCTTGACAGATATTCCTCCCAGTTCAATGTATGGATCACTGCATCACTGAGCTGAGCTACTGCATACACCTGATGTGACTGGGGAATGATGTACTGAGAGAGACCAGTTCATGTGGCAAAGGTGGTCTTCTTCTGGGCAACTGGAGAGAGGGATACTTGCCGGTGAAATTTGGTTAAGTGAAGGATGGTGACAAACCAGGAGCTCATTGCTCAAGTCATGATTGTGCGTGTCAAGTCCTGACCCTGTGTTAAGGGGTTAAGGTTCCTTTCAGAAGCAGAGAACTGACCGGGATGATCATCTGCCCGGTCACGCATTTCAGTATCGGGCGGAGACGTTCCATTATGTCATCAGTGACATGGTGTTAGGTGTACAGGCATCTGACCCAAAAGGAGCCAACAGAGGTCTTTTAGAGACAAACAGGGTCCCCTGGTCCATCAGGATATCCTTAGGTATTATCACACAGCTCACTCCTTAAGTAGCCCAAACAGGTCCTTGGAAGTTGCTGTCCACAGGGATATGGCCAAAGGGTATGTCAGTGATAGTCAGTGGAATGAGAAGAGCAGAGGTAGGGTCTTGCTGGAGTTAGGTGCCAAGTGACACCTTTGCAGTACAAGCATTTTACTCCTACATGCATGACGGACCAGAGGAAGCGGTTCTTCACCCTCTCCAAGGTCTTTTCTGATCTGAGGTCAGCTCCCAAGATGTGCATGTGGGTCGGCCCCAGGACTGTGCCAGCTGTGTAACTGACATCTGTTTGCTCAAGAAAATCCTCTAAGACAACTGGAGGCTAACAGAGGAAAATCATGATAGTAATGTATTTCCTGCAGGGCCACTGCTGACAAACCCTGTCTCCCCAGATCTCACGCAGAGCAACAGTGTGCTGTAGCTGAATGTAAATCTGAAATGGCTGTAGATCTTTGGTACTTTGGATGCTTTATGTTTGAAGGAATAATTGGAGGAAACGAGACTGTTCCCCACAGTCGGCCCTACATGGTCCTTTTGTACTCATTCAACGCCAATTTCATACCCAAGACCTGTGATGGCTTCCTGGTTAGAGAGGACTTTGTGCTGTCTGCAGCCCAGTGCCAGAATGAGTAAGTTCTTTAGAGTGTTACTGATGAACTGATAACTAATTGTGTTCAGGGTTACAATGGATTTGATGGTAAATTAGTTGGTGAAGTAAATAACTAATTTGGCTTTTTTTTTTCAATTATCTTCTTTGTGCAGAAAAATCCTAGCTGTAACTTTGATGCATTTTGGGAGAAATAAACTACTGATAAATAAGAGTACACATATAATAATGTCTATATGAATGTATATTTGTACGTAAGTTTATCCCATATGGAACCTGGAGGACTTGACCTGCAGTTTCATCAATTACATAAGAAAACGACAGTTACACACAGATTGGAATAATCTGCGTGTCAGTGTAGGTTCAGGATCTTTTCTGGAACACAGTAACTGTGACTTGTATAATTTGACTGTGGACTGTACAGTGCCTCTCCTCTCACATGCGTCGTATTTCTTTCAGCTTTATGAGGGCATTTGTGGGTCTTCACCGTGCATCCCAAAAAGTCTGGGATGACGGAATGGATGTGACAACAATCCCACATCCTGAGTATGACGACAGCACCTTGGACAACGACATTATGCTGCTGAAGGTAAAATTCCTAAATCATCAAACCTCAAGTGTGGGCTCTGTGTACACACCTCACAAAGTGAAACTGAACTAAATGGAATTCAGCTAAACTTCCTGTTATTCAAAATCAATTCTAATTCATTTTTCCGTGGTCTGCCTAAGTTCCACCTGAAATTCAAATTCTTTGGTTGAACTGAATCAAACTGAAATGAAGTTGAGCCGAGATAAAATCAGTATCTTCAGCTGAATTGAACTGAAATCGTAAACAAATTCTCCTCAGTCCTTAGACTACAGTCACGATGAACCAAATATTCATGACCCCCACAAAAGAAGAGATTTGAGATAAAACTTACTGCTCCTACCAGTAAAAAGTCTTTACTGGTCCTAATGTTCAATCTGAATCTTCTCTCTCAGCTGAAGACCAACGTTAGGCTGAGTGAGAAAGTGAAGCCCATTGCTCTGCCTAAGACAAAGAATGAAACCATCCCACACCAATGTCTGGTTTTTGGTTGGGGTTGTCAGGACTTTGCCCAGAAACACAAATCTGATGTTCTGAGAGAGCTCAGGGTTAATCTCACTGACTCCAGAGAATGCACATCTCCTGAGTACATCTGCACTGAAGGACTGGAGGGCCCCGGGAAGGCAAGTGCATCTCATCAGTGTTCACATCACAACACGTTAATGACTGGAATAGCCTAGCAATCATTGCCTGTGCAGAAGCTGATGTGTTTTTTGTGTGTGTAGGGAGATTCTGGTGGTCCACTGGTCTGTGATGACGAGGCTCACGGGATAGTGTCTTCTCTTAGTATTAGCTCTACAGAGGACGGCTACATCTTTAAATATGTCCGAATTGAACACTATCTGCCCTGGATCCACAAGGTCATGAACAGTTAGTCCTGCAGCTCGTACCCAGAGAGAAACGAGAGTCAGGGCTCCAGTATGTCATTCATTAAAGCCATACTGCCAAACTGATCATTTGTGTGCTCTCTACATTTTTTATATTATGTCTCTTGCTGCATCATTAAGTCTGAGGTCATCACGCTGCTTAAAACTGGCCTTTCCTGTTCTGTGTAGTGAAACATGACTTTGACAACAGCTTTGTGAATGTGTCTTTGGTTGTGCCGATACCATCGCATCCACATATGGTCTACACAAGGGGTTCAAAACACCCCCTAAGGTCTGTGGGACAGTGGCTTGAGTAAAATCTGACCATCCAAGACTATTACACATTCCACCCAAGTGTTTAACTTCTCATAATGACAACACCTCCCCCTAGTGGACACATCTGAATGTAGAGGAATACAGCAACGACTGATTGACAAATCAGTATTAAATATTCATTAGCTTTTATAAACATGTTCTTACGTCAAGACCCCATCATGCATGTCCAAAAGGGTTGTTGAGAAATGATAAATAAAACAGGACACACATACATGGATTGAGTGGTGTGGTTTATTAAAATGTTCCTGCTACAGCATATGGTTGGCAATCCAATCACACCAGCGTTTACGGGCTTCTTCCCATTTTCTTAAAAACCCTTTCGTGCGTGACCGTCCATTTACTGGGAAAGACACAAAGAGAGAATGAAACTCCGTCTCTGGTCTGTTCCCGTGGTGACCAATGGGTTTACACCATACCACACGTCTCTCGCGACAGTCCTGAAACAGATTTAAAAAAAAAAAAGATACATACATAACATTATATATTAAATACACAAACATAATAAAATAAAGATATCATCCTGACAGTGTAGCTGATCGTATAACATTAACAGTCCTCTCCAGGGGGAATGCTACGAATGAAAACCATACACCCTTTAACATGGCACAAAACAAGACTCTCTTGATGTCTTATCAGCTTAAATCCAACCCCCAAAAGGTAAAGGTAAAATTTGAACCAACCTTCTCCTGACTGGAAGTGCACGTCACAGGCACATGACATTACAGCCAATGTTCGGCAATGCTCTGTCTCAGCGTCCGCCGGTTGTCAGGGGTTTCTCAACCTGAATGAATGAGAAATGACAGTTTCAGTAGGTGCAGAGAACAGGCAAAACAAAAATACTGACATGCAAAAGCTATATCTTAATTTAAAGTGCATGTTACGTTTACACAATGTTAACGCTATCACAGAGAATGACAGCAGTTAGAAGACCAAGCGCTTTGGGCAGGGCTTAATTCATGAGCACTGTTCAAATGCATGTAGAAGGTGATGGAAGAGCAGGTTCTACAGTTACGAGTTTGATGGAGACAGTTGTCTTTTGTGGACACTTCCAATTGCTACTTTACAGAGCGTACCAGAGAGCAGTGTGGGCCAATCTCGGGCAATGGACGTCACTGGTCAACGGGCATTCCATACAGACATTGTGGCCCTACACTCTTTCTTAAGGATGGAGTGACAATAGGCTCTCATATGGAGAAAGACGCCACAGACCATCATGCAGCTCTTGAGGATGGTTTTTTAGGACTTTAGCACAGTGAAGACAGAACTGCATTTCTGGAACATTCTTTAGAGAGGATCAAGATGGACATTTCTTTAAAATGAGAACTGTTGGAAGGATGCGAAACAGGAGAGCAGAAGGATTTTTTACCTCACACAACAGGCCTATCTCCACATTTGACCTAGCCATGAGCAGCCGTCACATCTCAGCGGACTCGTGACGGTTCGCACAACGCTTCAGTCTCCAAGGACATTGTCGATTTCCAAAACACAAACGCTAGCAGAGAACTTTTGGATTCAATTGAAGCATTTTTACACAGAGGTATTCCCAAGATACCATGGAACCATGTCTAAAATCGAAGATCACATTTTTCTAGTTTGTTTAAATGCTAATCCAAAACTACCCACTATACTTTGGAATTACAGAAGTGCATGAATAAGGACCTTAAAGTATTTCTGGATTATAGATAAGGATTTACTGGCCTACTTAAAAACCCCCCCAACTGATTTTTTTTGTTCTTCCCCCATCACTGTCTATATAAATATGAACTTAAAAACCCCACTGAATTTATTCATCTGACTTTTTTTTTTTGAGGCACAAAGAATCAGAGCATTTTCAACTGGTCATTTAATGGGCTTCATTAAGCCAGATATTACAAAAAAAAGAAAAAAAAGGAACTTTGAGGGCTTGGTACACAGAACAGAGCACAGATCTTCTCCAGAAGGAACAAAATTCTCACTTAAGACTTTTTTTTTCTTCCTTTTGTCTTTTTGAAACTTGAGTCCATAGTACAGCATGTTAAAAAAATTTCCAAATGTTGCAGAGAGAGTAAAGTGGCTCTGAGCTAGAGATCACTCGTTGTGGACACTTTACATGGCTTTAGTAACATCAAGGCGGTGTGCCGGGGAGCCAAGGAGCTCATGTAGCATGTCGGCCTTGTTTCACTAAAGGAACACAACACAGACCAGAAGGCTGAGGTACATCACAGCTTGTCAAGCTTCTTCTGAGAATCAGATTAAATCAGTTAGGCTTTTTTTTTTTTTTCCAGAGGCAGGGATTGGCTAAAAATTCCAGTTTAAAAGTCATGCCTAAATGGGAACTTCCCCCCCCCCCCTTGTCCCTCGTTTTTCGAGAGCCTCAGCGGAAATTGGTCCAAAAGTTTCAATTTGATTCGGGTCTTAGAAGCTACCAGGCTGTGTTGAACAGATCAGAAAATTCACGCAATATTCAAACATTTAGACAATGGTTCATCGATACAATCATTTAAAACAAAACAAAGTATAAACTTTTCAATCCCAAGTGGGTATCCCTAACACACCACATGGAACTGTAGGTACAGAAAAACCACTTAGGTATCAATGCTCACAGTAACTAAATGGAAAGGGTATTTCATGTCCTGCCTCAGGGAGGAGGGCAATCCTAAATAAATGTTCCAACACGATAAAAAAAGGATGCTGCGAGTTTATAGCACAATAGAACCAGGACACAAAAAAACAAAAAAAAACAAAAACAAAAAAATCATGAGGAAAAAAATCTTCGAAGAGCACATCTTTTAAATACAGCCAGCGAAGGAACTTGATCTTGCAATCTGGAAGTATTTTTACTCGTGTGTAGCTGAGGACAAGAAGTAGGCAAGAGTGTAAAGGCACTGCAGCATGGTCGACATTTCTCTTTTCATACAAATGAACTGGCAAAAGTGTCATGAAAAATTTAGGCTCGCAAAGTTTATGCCATCACGTGGAACTCTGGCACAACTCTACCATATTTAAGGCTTCGTTCCTTCAGCTAACTAGTCTCATTTCAGGACAGTGTAGGACTGAAGTTCAGTTAGGGGGCTCCGTGTGCGTACGATTTTCGATCAGACTGAACCCAGAGATGGGACTGGTGCACTGACCTGGACATTAAGTCTCCTGTGTGGCCTAAGTAACTCTAAAACGACTGGATAACTCGGCTGAAACTTGTCATACATACCATAGCTGTCGTAGTTGTCCCTGTAGGAGCCACCAGATCGTTCATAGCCACCCTGGCTTCTGAAACAGAAGGATTTGTTATTTTCTTTGCACTGGAACATTAAAAGTTTGTAAAAATTTCATGCCTGTACAAAACTCACCTGTTGTCCCTGTAACCACCGCCGCCAGAGGAGTATCCGCCGCTCCTGTTGGAGTATCCACCTCCATATGTCCTCTCCCCGCCTCCATAGCCCCTGTCTCCACCGCCATAGCCCCTGTCTCCACCGCCATAGCTCCTTTCTCCACCTCCATAACTACGGTCACCACCACCATAAGCCCTGTCCCCGCCGTATCCTCCACCCCCTGTTTCAAACATTTAAAAACTGTTTTAAAAAGGAAATAACCAAAGCAAGAAGGCAAATCACTGAAGGACAGGCATGGGTCTTCAAGGTGACTCACTAAAAGGAAGGTCAATGATGATGCCATTACCAGCACTGAAAGACTCTAGTATCTCTATTGAAACATACCTCTTCCTCTGCCTCCCCTGAAGAACCCTCTGCTGCCACCAGAGCCACCTCTGAAGCCACCGCCGGACCTGCCTCCAGACTTGCCAGCTTCATCCACACGGATCATTCGTCCATCCACAGACTGCAGGCAAACAAAGCTGGTTTTAACCCCTACTCCACCATACATCTGAACTACGTTACTGATTCTGGTATCAACATCATACCTTTCCATTCATTGCAATCATTGCATCCTTGGCGTCCTCTGGGTTCTCAAAAGTCACGAAACCAAAGCCCCGGGAACGGTCAGTCTCCCTGTTTCTGATGACATCAACTGAAGGAGGGGAAAAAAAGTCACCATTAAAAATCTAGCCTACATTGCAATGAGACAAGTACAGCACCAGACCAAAAAAAAAAAAAAAAAAAAGATACCTTTGGCAATGGTTCCATATTTGGAGAAAGCCGCTTCCAATGACTGCTCATTGGTGTCGTAGCTCAGGCCACCAACAAAGAGTTTTCCCTCGTCAGACATCTTGATTTAGCTGTACAGGCAAATTAAATAGAGGCAAGAAATATTAAATTTAGCAGAAAAAAAGCAGTTTTAATCCAAACACACAAACGCGGGGTGATTAGTATCACAATCTGCAGTTAAATAAAAATCCGTGCTGAATAATTCTGAAACCTCGTGGGGAACACCAGCTAGCCAACACTAGCTCCGCAAGCTAACCATGCGTAGTCTCAACAAGCGCCATTTTCTAACACCCAAAAAACCCGTCGTCATGCGGTAAAACAGCCATTTTCAATAACGCTTCTCTTCGAAATACACGTATTGTTCAACTTAAGTTGTTTAAAAATGGTAACCTGAGCGGTATGATTTGGAGAGATGCATGCAATAGTCATTGCAAATCAACAAGCCTTTGCTGCATCATCGACAAAAACTGCGGCTGAGAAAAGTAGGTCAAGACGCCATTTTCCCCACCCTGCCCGGGACCCAGTTTTCTTTGTGTGTGGCGCAGTTTTAAATTAAGAGGACTCAATATTGCACAATTCAGTCTTTGTCGGCCTTGCATTTCGATTAATACACAGCAAGCCAAAAAAACTGTCCGAATCACGTTTAATATTAGTAAATTCAGTAGTCAATCGACGGGACCTTTTCTTTTAAACCGAAATCACAGTACGCTATGGTCTAATAAAGCTGTTAATTCCTTATGCCTTGCTAGCGACATGCATGTTCGCAATATAAATAACGAACACGCGTTAAAAGACAATTGCATCAATGGCTAAAAAAAAGAGCAAACGTCGACTGAATCTCAGACATAAATTTATAAAAACTAAACAGCAATACTATCTAATCAAAATTGGTTATTTAACAGGAAATATCTGAATTAATGGCATCATTATACAGAAGTATCGAAAACATATACGAGGAAGCATTTGAAAAGATTTATGTACGCATTACCTTTTCAGTGAGGACACAGACAGTAGTTCAGTGAGAGCCGGTTTGCCGCCGTGTGACCGAGATGAGAAAATGAAGTCGTTTTATGGGGATCAGAACCTCATGAATATGAACTCACCAAAGGGCGTGTCTTTAAACCAGCGCATATTTTATACCAATCACTTCCGGTTAGCATTAGCTCTCCGGTGCATAAAGTTAGGTGTTCTGAATTCGTTTGAGCTCTGATTTGTTCGGTTTTGCGTTATACGCTTTGAAACTAAGAGCTGAGTTTAGACTTTCTATGCCATTTTTGTTGTTCCGTGTAGGTCCGTGTAGGTAACTTCTTTTTTTGGCATAAGGGGCGAACTGGCGTTTGTTAGCATGTGGGTCCATTTTCACAACTGCTTCTTTTTATTTTAATTCCCATCCCAATGTTGATGTGTCACTTAAACACTCCGACATTTACCGATGTTCTTGTTTACGCTTTGAAATTAAGTCGCTGACATTTCACATGACACAGTTGCTGTAGTAACAGCAGCGACTATAGTAATAACAGCAAAGGGTGTTGCCAGAGCCAGCGACTTTTAGGTCAAAGTTAGGTAGAGTCTGTCAATCGTCATGATAAAATTTCTTCTCGTTAATAATACGGATCAGTAGGTTATGTCAATGCAAAAAATCATGGAAACAGTATTGATGAAATATAAGGCCATGTACAGTTTATTCAAGCCACTGGCACACAGTGAAATCAGGGATGTATCTTTTACCATAAATCCTCACTGAAAGAGCTGCACGTGTTCGCAAGTTAAAATGGCTCGGCCGCAGCGTTTCCAGATGTCAGTTGTTTCATTTATAAACAAGCTCCGATCATTTCTGAAGACTTTCTGTCCTGCATACTGTCTGTTTGGACTAAGTTTGTACAAATACTCAGTTTTTATCAATATCTTGAACCGATACTCACACTTTTAGATTACATCAGTTATCTTCAAACCTGTTCAACAAATGGTCTGTTAGACAAGCTAACAAGTTACTAAGAGACAATTTTACAATTTACAATTTAGTTATTTGGCAGACGCTTTTTACCAAAGCGACTTACAATTGGTGCATCAGTCGGATTTCTAATACCTTCAACAGAGATCATAATAAGACTGAGCGTCAAATTGCCCTTTCGCATTGCGCCCCTGGAATACTTTTACAAACAGAAATACAAGACAAAGGTTTTTTTTTTTTTTTTTTTCTCTAGGGAAGGGAGGTTAGGCATTGGGGGACAGGTGTGTTCTAAAGAGGTGGGTTGGCCAGCTGCAGCCTAATAATTATTATCACCATCATCATTACGTTTTGTGCGTTTTTTAAAGTCACTGTCTTTGCACTGAAGTCAAGATGAAGACCAGTAGTCTAAAATGCTTTGTGTTTTGTACTAATCAGTACAAAGTCATGTGTAATTAGCTGGTTATGTTGTAATCAGTGTCCTGCTATTGTTCACCATGTCATCACACCATATCTCTGAAGTGTTCTCTAAGTGACATACATTCTCAAGCCATAAACTAAACTAAGTGGCTCGATAGCTGATATTGGTGTACATTCTCTCTAATAAACTGTCTCATCCCAGATGAGTTGAAAATGTTTCTAAGGTACAGGATCCAAAGAAAGGGCCACCCCTGGCCCTAAACCCCCCCACCCCAACCCAAAACCAGGTTGTTAATATATTTTTTTGGCCCCCAGTCTGAAACGCAGACACACGCTAAAAATGCGTTCCCTGACATTCACATAACTGCATCTATCCACTGCATACTCTCGTGTAGACCTGTTAAAAAAGAACATTACCTTTCACAGGACACAGCAGATCATTTGGACCGAGTCGCGTGGTGCCGCCTGTATGTCTCTGCACAGTGCTGGCAGTACCTCACCGCTCTGTTAATCCAGATACCATTACTTCAAGAACAAACCAGTATAGACCTTTCACAATCACCAGAAGAGGGGAGTAAAACACAGTGACCTGTTCACCAGCTCAAAGCAGCAGGATTCAAGTATTTGAATTTCAAGTATTTGCAGTGTTTCCAAAATTGTTTCTCACTCTGAGAGAGGTTCAAATTTATATTTATTTACATTCATTTACTGCTAGTGCCAGCCAGAAGCTTACACTTGACTTGCTGGAGCTAGTAAAATGTGTCAAGTCACTTGGCTATTGAAAATTCCTGAGAGTGTGTCAGTAGACAGGGCGGCTAAGTCAGTTTGTAAACATAAGTCAGTCTGTAAACATAAGTCAGTTTGTAAACATAATTTGATTCAATTCTTACTTATTTACTTACAGCTTTTTACCAAAGACATTACCACAAAGCAGGTTTAGAGGATACCAGGCCAAAAACTTTTCACGAGCAAGACTAAAGAGGCAACAGTAAGAAAAAAGTCCCTTTGGCTGAAATAGAGAGAACATTTGAGAGGAGGCCTAAAAGAGAGAGTCCATCCTTCTAGGATTGAGACAATTAAACAAAATCACAGGGCAGTACAATGCATCATGCATATAAGCAATTCAGTGAAAACCAACCCCACCATTATCTCTGTCTTATTGGAATATAGTTAATAGTATCACTCAACACATGAAATTAATGAGAATGCTACACTCTAGAAATGAGGGCTCAAATTATGATCACTTATTAAATGACGATGATGATGATGATGTCGATGATTGGTGATGTACAGCATGAGCGCGATTATGGTCTGTTGCATGACCTGTCACGGGTCATGAAGGTCGTAACGTGTCGTTACTAGCCAAGGCTATAATGGCCAAGGTTAGAAAACCGGATGCCGTTTGGACCTAATTTCAGCAGTGGACCGTCAGAACTATTAACATATTTATAGTATGCAGGTATGCAACATGCACAAATTAGATCGCTCATTCCGACTGACTCGTGTCCTTGATGCATTGCCATCCTATTAGGATGCTGAACATGTGAAGATGAGATACGACAGTGATAGGACACAGCATTTAGAGACAGTTAAGATGTAGGTGTCCATAGAAGGGTGGACTTTCCAAGACGTCTTCACAATGCAAGTTGAACCATCCCCGCTTTTCTTAAGACCACACGTAAAGTGTTGTTCGTGTGCTCTAAAGAAATAATACAATCACTATACAACCTGAACAGCCTTTGATAGAACATTTCGCGGCGGGGAAACCCTAGAGAAGATTCCTCCCCTTCGTGATGTCATTTTTGTGGTCGTAGAGGGGAAGGGAGAGCGGTGCTGTATGTGTGTCATTAGCCAGTTCTTTCATTGACCAAAATGGCATGCAAACACGACACAAAAATTCAGCCCGCGACTGTTTTCATTTGGGGCACAGTCTTGTTAATTTTGTCATCGACGTTAACATTTAGCGGTGCTTCTGCGGAGAGGAGTAAAACAGTGGAGTTCAATGTGAAACCCGGTGGAGTTGTGCACACATTCTCTGAGAAAATCGTAAGTTAACGATGGCTAGCTTAGCCTAAATAAGGAAATTGTTAGCCTAATATGCTGCAAGACCAGACGATATGAATTAATCAAGAGGTCACTGTCAGCACTGACGAGGGCTTGGTTATTTGTTGCCTCAGACGTTGTTTTGTTGTAAATTACGGCAGGTTTTGGCCAAGTAGGTTAAATACTCTTGGCAGCCTCTTGCTAACTCATCAATGTTTCCTTGTACACTTGGCAGTAAGTTTGCTAACTTAAACCTGGGTTATTGTTCAGCTGGACTGAAACATCTACATCGCAGCCTCGCAATGCGCTCTGCAGTCAGTAATATAGTTAGTAAAGCTCATTTGTTGACATGAACGGTGGATGATTTCTGGGGTGTCTGCAGAGCTACCGTGTATGCATTGTCATAAAGTAAACGTTAGCTTATCTGAGCCGGTTCTTTACTTTGCTGTATTTAAGGCTAATTTGGCGCGATCTAGCTGGAAACACACAGGTCCTACAAATGTTAGGAATTTACAGCGCACGGCCGCATCTTTCTCATCACTCACTTTATCTTAATTTGAACGTTTTTTCTCGAGATGAAAACCCAAATTGGGGAATGAGCGGGTTATAGAGTAAGATATTGACACGTCAGTAAGACAAGGAACAACTGCTCCATTCATTGGTCGGTGAGCGGGACATTGATGTGTCAGTCAAACTGTGCAAGCGTTTCAATTGGCTGTCATCATTTTAGCATTCAGGTCGTGTGAGGTTACCCAGCGTTATAAAAGGGGCAATAAATACTTGGACTATAGCCTTGATTAGTGCAGTGTCATGTCATCTTTAATGGTTAACCGTCAATTTCTCTTTAACGGAAAATTTATATTATCCCAGTAAATTTCCCTTTCCCTTGCAGAAAGACTATGAATGTATCTTCACCTATGCGTCGCAAGGGGGCACTAACGAGGTGAGTCTGCAATTTGTGAAACTGAAACCCCCCTGCAAAACATTTATAATTTAAAACTTGTCCTTTTTACAAAGAGATATGGACATGGAACCTATCTTAAAACATACAGACCTTCACATCAGATACCAACTGTCAGTCTCAGATTTAAAACCACATTGTCAAGCAGCACGTTTACAACCCAGATGTTATGCATTTTATCTGTTTTTGAGGCTAATTTAACATATTTTAAGCATTGAATAAAGCCATTAAGTTTTGCCCAATATCATACCCCATTCGTTTTGTTCTCTGAACATAAAATATGGTCAGTTAGACTAAAGACCTGGTTTGTATGTGCAGGTTTTAGGTAGAGAGAGCTGTCAGGAGCAAAGGGAAGACCCGTGTGAGTGAGGACTGGTATACATGTCCTCTGAGAGAGGGCTGATCATCACCTTTGACTTGTAGTGAAATTTTTATGTTCCAGGGATAACTTTCTCCCTCCTCTGAGGACATTCGGAAACAACGTTTACATTAAGAAAGCGCTTAACCCTTCTCACGGGAGAGTCCCTGTAGTAGAGAACCAGTCTCTTATGGAGTCAGTGAGCAGGCTTACTGAAGTGGCCCTGACTCCCTGTGATGGACCCTGGTTCTATTAAACCACTCTTGGCCTCCCTTTACTGACTGACCGCACTGAATGCCCAGATTTTCACATATTTATGATAGTATTTCTTTACAGTGAAGTGAAATTCATACAGACAGCTGATCCTTGAATCCTCAGTATTGTTTATGTTATTTATTGTGGTGCTGGTGTTTTTGTTTACATCAGCAATGGCAGATGAGTGTTGGGCTGAGTGATGACGAGCGTTTGTTTTCCTGCTCTGTGTGGAGGTGAGTCTCTGCGCTGGTCCTTTCTCTACACTCAGCACTGCTGACAATGACAACAACAACAACAACAACAACAACTCACTCTACACTCAGCACTGATTAAAACAACAACTCACTCTACACTCAGCACTGATTAAAACAGCAACTCACTCTGCACTCAGCACTGCTGACAATGACAACAACAACAACAACAACAACAACTCACTCTACACTCAGCACTGATTAAAACAACAACTCAGAGGCCTTCAGTCTGTCAAATGAATCAAGTCCTATATCTGTAATTCTGACTAGGAATACGAGAATGATAATGTCTTCCCAGTTCCATACCCTGGTCTATTGAAACACGGTGGTAACTCTGGAACACTATCCAGTTCAGCGAATAATAATAATAATAATAGTAATACACACTATATGTAATTATATAACATTACTCATAGTAGCCCTACATACTTACCTGGCAGGGGAGACACCATGATCGTGAAGGTGGCTTACCCAGGGTGAGGCTTAGCCATTGCACTTGGGCTCTGCTGACTTTCCCAAATGTGGGAATCTCGACTGCATAATTTGTGGTGTTAGGGGACTGCCTTTGCGCTCTCCCCTGATTGGGGGCAGCCTGTGGCCTGGAGGGGAATCGGGCTTGTGACCAAAGGGTCGCGGGTTCTGTTCCCAGGACCGGCAGGAAAAACACGCAGGGCTGAGGTGCCCTTGAGCAAAGCACCTGACCCCCACCTGCTCCCCAGGCACAGGTGTGTGTGTGTGTGTGTGTGTGTGTTCACTACCGGTGTGTAAGGATGGGTTAAATGCACAGGTGTGTGTGTGTATGTGTGTGTGTGTGTGTGTGTGTGTGTGTTCACTACCGGTGTGTAAGGATGGGTTAAATGCACAGGTGTGTGTGTGTGTGTGTGTGTGTGTGTGTGTTCACTACCGGTGTGTAAGGATGGGTTAAATGCACAGGTGTGTGTGTGTGTGTGTGTGTGTGTGTGTATGTGTGTGTGTGTGTGTGTGTGATCACGGGATTCTCTGTCTCTATTTGTTTATTGAATGTGTAGGCATCATCTAAAAGCAAAACTAGTTAGATGAAGTTAAAATAAAACACACATTACATTTATTTCACATGCAGGCAGATGTGTTGGGGCAGGTGAGGTTTGAATGAGTTGATCATTTAGAGACAGAGGGTAAGGGTTTGAACCAGCTTCTCTCATTGGACAGCTTTGATTTTGGCCTCCTGTTATCGGCCCTCTTGGACTCCCTCTGTGGTGTTTCAAGCGAAAGCAAAAACATAAACCATAAAGAAGGAACTTGATGGTCAATTTATGTCTGTAATGATACCAGGCAACTGGTATTAGCCGTCAGACATGTGAATTTTACATTTTATTTTGCCAGCTGTCCGTGCGCTTAACAACAGGTGATTTCACACGTTACATAATTAATAATTAATCCAGCAGAAGGGAAAACATAATGCTCATGTCTATAAACAGGTCCTATTTTAAAATACAAGGTCAGGTTATAATTCTGTGTGTTGAAATCAGCACCTCACGCATTACTGCAAAACTGTCACTATAAAACCTGGTCGGACATGGACTAGATACATGTAAATGGAAAAAGAAACAAAAAGAGTTGGTTAAGAGAGGATGTCGGGGACAGGCCTGGATCTCACTAGTTTACATTAAAAGGTGTTTTTTCAGCGATTACATGAAAGAGTTGGCTTTTTATTAAAGCCGTTTTGCATCCTGACCAAATCTCGCGTTGCCTATAAACACAGAAAAGGTTTCCTCTTCCTCCACCCAAACGCAGACCTTCTGTTTCATTTTTTTTATACAGCCGTTTAAAAACCAACTTTCGGTTCACTTTCCTTTTTTATCCAATTTTAATAAATCTTATTACTCATGTCGGTTATTTTGTACCTGCGGGCGTTTTTCACTGGTCTCTGTATGTATAATGTAGAACTTTATCTGGGAGATAAATGTCGAAATTTCTCCCTCCGTGCGTGAAATGACAGATATGGTTTTAGTTTAGGATGTGTGGGCTCCTTCACTTGGACTTTTTTGTGTGAAGACAGTGTTAGGTAATCTCAGATGAAGGGAACTGTATTGATTTTCTCTCCCTCTCTCTCTCTCTCCTGAAAGACCTCAAGGGAAGTCCTACTTGTTTTTCACACAGTTCAAAGCAGAGATTAAAGGAGCCAAGATTGAATATGCCAGCGCATACGTAAGTATCACGTTTGTCCTTCACACCTCTAAACGGCACAGAAAACAAACAAACAAACAAAGTGAACGAACGTGCTTTACACGGCGTCGCCTCTTTGGTGGCTGAACCGCCTGCATTTGTACAGTCCAGCTGCTGTGGCACAGATGGCTTCTGAAAACGTGATTTCTGCGTGTATGTGTGTGTCCGTTTAACCGACTGTCTTATCCAGAGCGGCGAGCGGCTGTGTCTGAGGCGTCGCGGGCCAGCGGAGCAGCCCGCGGTTTAAGTGCCTCGTTCAAGAGCCCGTGTTCTGAGGAACCGGGCTGCACCCCATGCCTCCGGTTCTTCAGAATATCAGAATATCGTTATTTCACCAGAGACTGAGGCAACGCTTTGATATAAAACCAAACATTTATTTTAATTTATTGGCTTTTCATGAAGGCCCGGTCGAAACATAATCAAAGTGTCAAAACATTTTGACCCAGAATCAAAATATGCATCGTGGCACCGTCCGTTCAGTTCACAACCCGAACCCTAGAGTGAAAACCCCCGACACAAACAGTCAAGACATTAAACAAAAGACTCCAGGACTGGTTTCAGTTCGGAGATCGTATCAGTGTGTGAGGATGGATGGGCGCCGTGGTCGGTCCTGTCCTGGCCGCGGTCCGGCGATGACTGGGTCCACTCTCAGGTCGGCTGACGGCACCGGAGACAGGAGAGGCTCCAGGCTCCACTGCTGTTCCATTCTGTGTCTTCATCAGCTCACTCTCTCTCTCTCTCATCAAACACCAGCAGCATGCACACACACACACACACACACAGACACTAACTATACACACACATACCGCGCACACACACACACACACACTGTGCACGCACACACACACACTATACACACACACACACTCACTAACTATACACACACACACACACTATACATACACACACACACTCACTAACTATACACACACACACGCTATACATACACACACACACTATACACTCACACACACTCGCTATACACACACATACTGTGCACACACACACACACACACACTCACTAACTATACACACACATACCGCGCACACACACACTATACACACACACACACTCACTAACTATACACACACACACACACTATACATACACGCACACTCACTAACTATACACACACTCACACTATACATATACACACACACACACTATACACACACACACACTATACACACACACTATACACTCACACACACTCACTATACACACACATAACGCGCGCGCGCACACACACACACACACACAGTCAGTCAGTCTCTGCTGTATTGTGAGCGGGTTCTCCTGGTAGTCTGTTCCCCTGTGTGAACAGTTCAATCAAAATCCACTTAAAAAGAGTCAAAAGAAAAAAAAAGAGAGAGAGAGAAAAAAAGGCGGCAGAGGCTTCTCAGAGGCTGTGCGGGCGATGGCGTATCTGTCACTCTGTGCCGTTATGAGTCACTCTCTCTTTGTCAGTTTGTCACTCAACCCTCCCTCTCTCTTTTCTGTCTGTTTATCTCCTGTCAATCAACTCCCTTTCATGGCCCTCTCCACCGCCTTCTCTCTCTGTTTATCTGTTGTCAATCATATCTCTTTCTCTCTCTCTCTCTCTCTTTCCCCCTCCCCTCCTCTCCCTCTCCACCCCCTCTTTCTCTCTCTGTCTTTCCCTCTCTCTCTCTCTCTCTCTCTCTCTCTCTCTCTCTCTCTCTCTCTCTCTCCATCCGCAGTCTCAGGCCACAGGGGGAGGACAGGCGGATGTGGCTTTGAAACCTGAGGAGTTTAAAATAGGAGAGACCACAGGTGTGTTTTTATACTGGTTTCCATGCTAACCAGTGAAATACTCTTTATGGTTCTTTTGTCACCTTCCATTTCTGTCTGTTGGAGCTGTTTAGCTGAGCAGAGTTTTGCCAAAATTTATAATTCACATTTTTCTCTCTCTGCAGTGCAGTAAGCCTGTGTGTTTGTTCTTGCTTTTGTTCATGTATTGCCTCACAAATAATTTCAGACTTAGTTAAAGATCCTGCTTTTGTGGACTGGTTTTCAGCGGCTATTTCAAGTGCAGGTTTTAACTGTTTCACTCACTCTTTGTTTCAGTCACCCACACTGAAGGCAAATTCCGTGCGGAACTCTCCAAGCTGACCGTGATTGGCCGAACACGACATGATGAGCTCTGATTGGCTGTAATCAGTGGAGCCAGTGGAGGACTGATGCCCAGTCACTGGACTGTCCATTGTAACAGCAGAAGCAGAGAGTTCCAAGCCAAATGAAAAGATGAGAGAAACTGACTGAGCTTGCTTAAAAAAAACAAACAAACAAGAAAACAAAAAAAACCCCAAACCTATAAAGCTGTAAAGGACCATCTCTAACTTTCTCTGGGATGTTGGCCTCAATTCTGATGAACTGGGTTTATGGGGTCTGCTGGGAAGGAGGGCTTGCCTCAGAGTAGAATTATGAATGTGACATTTTTTTTTCTGTAAGGCCATCCTTCTGAAAGGTAATGAAGTAATAAAACCACGCAGACAAGGCTGAACTTGTGTCTTAAAACTGTGGGATAGCGCCGTGAAGGCCACGTTAAGCTGTCATTATTTTTGAGTTGGTTTTGATAGTTGACCTAAAGCTTCTGATGGAGTTGTTGATATTGTGTTAAATGGATTAGATTGAGAGAGGTCCCGCGTGCCAATTTCAGGGTCACGGCTGACTGTGTGTCAGCCCACACCAGTGTAACCCATTTTTAGAGCTCCACCTACTGGCCAGGGGGTGTCCATCAGCTCCTTCATTTAGGGTCAAACTCAGACAGTCCACACATTGCTAGCCGGCTTTCATACGGACAGATAGGGAGTTACTTGATTGATTTTTTTTTTTCTTAATTCTGTTTGGTTTTCCAATATACTGAGATTTTAGTAAATAAATTTACTCTGTTATCAGACAAAATCAAAAGTGTCCGTTTGTCCATTTTTTTATCAGTCATGTCAATGTACACTGTCTCTGTACATGTAAGTGTGTTATCGCAGACAACCGCCACAAGGGGGAGACAAACGCTCCAGCTCTAACCATAGAGCACTACTGCATTAGCACAGTAACTAAAGATAAAACACGTTTCGAATACTGGACTTTTTTATGAGCCCCTCTTGTTAAAGGCCACCATCACTTCAGACATTGCTTCAAATATGTTCACGCCAGTTTACTCACCTGTGAGTGAAATATGTAACACTATTACATTTTGGCAGCCACTAGACTTAGGTTTTGGCTGCCACTAGACTTAGGTTTTGGCTGCCATTAAATTCAAGCCTGTTTTGTTTGGTCTCTGGCGCACTCTGAGAACTGTGATGAGAGACAGAGACAGAGAGAGAGGCAGAGAGAGGGAGAGAAAAACACTAAACAGATGGGGAGAAAGAGGAGAGGTGTGTGTCCTGGGAGAATCCCGTTCCTCAGAGGGTCTTTAAGATTACCAGTGTTATTAAAACCCAGATGAGTTCTGTCCTCCTCCAGTACCTCTCCTATCACTATGGCGCCACCAGCCGAAACCTCACAGACCCGCGGCCAGCTAAAACCCCACAGACCTGCGGCCAGCTAAACCCCACAGACCCGCGGCCAGCTAAAACCCCCCAGACCTGCGGCCAGCTAAACCCCCCAGACCTGCGGCCAGCTAAACCTCACAGACCCGCGGCCAGCTAAACCTCACAGACCCGCGGCCAGCTAAAACCCCACAGACCTGCGGCCAGCTAAAACCCCACAGACCCGTGGCCAGCTAAACCTCACAGACCCGCGGCCAGCTAAACCTCACAGACCCGCGGCCAGCTAAAACCTCACAGACCCGCGGCCAGCTGAAACCCCACAGACCTGCGGCCAGCTAAACCTCACAGACCCGCGGCCAGCTGAAACCCCACAGACCTGTGGCCAGCTAAACCCCACAGACCTGCGGCCAGCTAAAACCCCACAAACCTGTGGCCAGCTAAAACCCCACAAACCTGTGGCCAGCTGAAACCTCACAGACCCGCGGCCAGCTGAAACCCCACAGACCCGTGGCCAGCTAAACCTCACAGACCCGCGGCCAGCTAAAACCCCACAGACCCGCGGCCAGCTAAAACCCCACAGACCCGCGGCCAGCTAAAACCCCACAGACCTGCGGCCAGCTAAAACCCCCCAGACCTGAGCGAGAGAGGTGTGTTGACGATGAGATTACTGGTCTTTAAATTCTAGATCAGTCACATATAGACTGCAGGTTCATTTTTAAAGAGACCGTCATTGACTGGTTTGAACCTGATTTCGATGAAAGTGAGTCAGACGTCTGTGTAGACGTGTGTAGGCCTCTCTGTGTCTGCGTAATCTTTCTGGTTACTGAGCTGAACTTGTCTGGCACGGTTTTCTCTCTCTGTGTGTTTAGTGCAGAGGTGATTAAAGCTCAGGGGTAGAGAACAACCAGACGGTGCAGTGAGAGTCGTGTTTCATACTTACCAGGATTTTTGTGTCGCCTTGGATACCAGTCGCCCCCCTCCTGAGCCCAAACAGAGAGTTTGATTCCATTAGCTGCCTTGAAGCTTCTGTTCTCTGACTGTCTCTCTCTCTCTCTCTCTCTCTCTCTCATACAGTGGTGGAGAGTAATCTTCTCTTCAGAGGATATGGTGGAGCTTTCAGACTAGAACCTCCCCCTTTATTGGCTCGTTCTGCTTTCCCGTACGGGTACGGAGGCGGTTTCCTACTCTTGGGTCCCAAGGCCCCCAGTCTGAGTTGGTTCTGACAAGCTAGCGTTGCGTGATTTGATTTCAACGCTTTCCTGCCGTTCTGAGCCGTCGCCGGCGTGTTTGGGTATGCAGGTGGAGGCGCCGAGGGAACGGCTTTACATTTCGGAGAGTCTCTGCTTGGGTTTTGGCGCTTTTCTGAGGCCTTTGACGCGGTGAGCGTGGAACAGTCCGAATCAGAGACTTCGTCATGGCGACCGGTCGTCCCGGCATCAAGCCGCTCAGACAACTTTTCTGCCTCCTCCTCCTCCCCTTCCTCCTCTTCCTCAGAATGTTTATGCGTACTGGTCACCACCCCACTGGAGCAGCTGCTGCCAAGTGTGTCAGTGGGAAGGCTGGTGCAGAGATCGCCCTCTCCCAGGTCAATGTTGGCTGTCAGAAGCTCAATCTGTTGGACCACCTGTGTGTGTTTAGAGGCAAAAACAACATCATCTAATGTTTATTAAACAAGCGCCCCCCCTCCCCCCCTCTCTGTCTGTGTTAACAGCATTCATCCAAAGCGTTTCAGACCTGGGACCCACAGCACAGCCTGTTTTATCATAAGCCATATCTGTAGGTATGGGGTTTTTTTTTTTTGTTAAATGTCTTTGAATATTTTGTAGAAATTGTATAATTTTTTTTTATTATGGGAAATAACAAGCTACATATTTCCACTGCATCTCAACATGCACACCTTGGTTAGAAATCCACCTGCACAACACATGTCCTGTATGCCTACCCAGTATTCTAACCATCTGCTCTAACTACCCCATGTCAGCCAGAGGAGGATGGGCTCCCCCTTCTGAGAGCTGATCCGTCTCCAGGTTTCTGCCTGTTTATGGTCTAAGAGAGTTTTTCCCTTCAGAGCCGTCGTCTCAGATGTGTTCACTGGCGTTCTCAGCCTGTGGATGCTGTTCCAGCACCCAGCGTAACCAGGACTGTGCAAATTAAACTGAATTAAATGGAATAGAATTCATTTAAATAATCAATGAACTACCCAGCCCTTCATGAGTTTACAGTCAGATTGGTTAGCAGGTGCGTGACTGGTACGAAGATAGCGTGATCTCCAGAGCTGGAGTTCCTCTCTGGGCAACTCTGTGAGTGTTTGTTGTTCCAAAATCCTAAACAGTCAGAGCTAAACACATGCGGGGACAACGTGCACGGTCGTTCAGCGCTGGCCCAGCGTGCAGTCAGGGAAACAGAGAGAGATTACCAGACAAAAACCAATCAAACGTTTAAAATGGAATAAAAAGCTTGTCTCCCAGCTGCTCCCCTGGATGAGCAGACTCTGACACAGATGCTGTTTCTGGGTGTCCCTTTCTCCTCACTGCAGAGAGCAGTGAGCGGCTGTTAAATGGAGCATGGTGTGTTTTAACGCTGCCAGACTGAAGCTATCCCTCCATTTCCATTAGTGTCTTAAAGAATGCTGTGACTCTCTAAGGTGTGCTGTGACTCTCTAGGCACCGCTGTGACTCTCTGCTGTGACAAAGCAAAAGTCTAAGGAGTCTCAGTCTCTGAGTCTCAGTCTTTGCTTCCTGCAGTGCTGCTCGATGTGACAGCGTCTGTTGTAAAAAGAAAAAAAAAAACCCAAAAAAACAAAAACACGACACGGCTGAACCGGAGTCAAATCGGAGTCAGAGGATTACAGGTCCATTCTATTGGCTGGAAACAGAACAACTCTCAAATGTGTGGTAAAGGGTCTGTCATTTCATACGCGGCGTTAGAATACTGTTAAAAGGGGAGCTGTTTTGGTTCTACCCTGTGCGGAATAAAATCATAGAAACGTAGATATGATGATATGAAAAAAATAAACAAATAAAGCACCCTTACCTCTTTCATCTCCGTGTGCACCTCCTTCAGCCCATGCAAGACCTCCTCAAGATTCATGACGACCCGACGGATCTGGTCCCGAACTGCCCTCTGGTTTGTCCTGGAACCAAAAAGCTCCGTTCCTCTTCTCCTGTCCAGGCCCTGAGCGGCGGCTTCTCTCAGAGCATCCGCTGTGTCACTGAGGCGCTGGGACATCCCCCGCTTTTGGTCGGTACAGATCAGGTGTCTCGGAGGAACCTCTGTGGAGAAGATACCCTCCTGACTGGAGACCGGCCCATCACTGTCTGCTGTGTCTTGCCCCATCAGTGAAACCGAATCCCTCTGGCTGTTAGGAGTCCTGTTTAAACCTGGACTGGGTTTTGAGCTGTGGTTCCTGTCAGATTGGTGTTGATGTGCGTCAGAGCTGCTAGGCAAGTGTGACTCGTTTAGACGTTCGTGTAAAACAGAGTCTGGTTGTTGTCGCTCCTCCACGCAAACAGTCCCCCCACAGTTTCTCTGGCCTTTGCCCTGCGTTGGTGGGGTCTGTGCACATTTCCTGGAGAGGGTGTGTGTCTCCGTCTGGAAGAAGTTTTCAACAAAGCTGCATTTTCCCCTTGCGCTGACAGAGGAGCTGCTGTTTTTGGGATTGTGCCCTGGAGAATTAGTCAGCCTCTCTGCCTTCAGCGGCGTTTTGCGTTCCCACTTCACGAAAGGTAACCTCCTCCCGCGGCCGTGTCCGTTACAGAGGCCCGCCGGCCCGTTCGGGTCCTGAGAGGCGTCGGCGTGTCCCCGGACCCCAAATCCGCCCCCCGCGCCGCCCTCCGTCCGTTTCCGAGAACACCCCGGGTCTCTCTGGACCCGGAACCTGTTCTGGAACCATTTCTGATGCGGAAAGGTGTGCTGTGAAATCCGGTTCCCTGCCACATATGACATAGTGTCAGAGAACGTGCTGGAAAAGGAGAGGTGACCTCAGAGCCCCGAGAGAGACAGAGATTTTCCCGCCTGTTTCCAGATCGTGCCATCAGCATCGGATGTTTTTCTCATTGAGTTTCTGCTTTCTCCTTCGCTCTCTTTCCCTCCAACTTTCTGCCTGTATCCCCTCATCTCCCTCCCTCATCTTTCTCTCTCTCTCTCTCTCTCTCTCTCTCTCTCTGCTGGAAGCCCCGCCCTCCCTCTCTGTTTCCTGTTAACGCCTTGTTCAGATGCTATCCCTTTCTTTCTCTCTCCTGCTGAAACCTTGTTCTCTTTCCTTTTCTCTCCCTCTGTCTTCGTTCGTTGGCCTCCTCTCACCCTCCCTGCCTCTCTGATTCAGTGGCTGTTACACGTTTCCTGTCTCTCCCTCTCTGTCTCTCTCCCTCTCTCCCTCTCCCTCTCCCTCTCTCCCTCTCTCTCACACACACACTGCGCTACCTCCCTTTCTGGCTCTTTCTTCCTCCCACTCCCTCTCATGGCTGTTTCTCTCTCTCTCTCTCTCTCTCTCTCTCTCTCTCCCTCCCTCTCTCTTTCTCTCTCTCTCTCTCTCTCTCTCTCTCTCTCTCCCTCTCTCTCTCTCTCTCTCTCTCTCTCTCCCTCCCTCTCTCTCTCTCTCTCTCTCTCCCTCTCTCTCTCTGGCAGGGGGGACTAGCTGAACTTCAATCAGTGTGGTGTTTTTAATCCAGTGTGGATGGTGTTTCTCTGTGTGAGCCTGAAGCTGGAGCTCTGATCTGATTAGCAGTGCTCTGGCTTCCTGTGCCATAGTTAAACGCCACCCAGGATTCCTGAGGGAACTCCTAAGGGTGGGTGGGTGGGAGTGGGGGGGGGGGGGGGGGGGGGGGGGGGGGGGGCAGTGGTGGTGGTGCTCCCCAGGGCTTAGCTCCCTCTGCGGGGCCACAAAAACTAACAAAAAAAAAAAGAAAAGAAAGAAATCAAAGCATCAGTTCAGTATCAGCCTAAAATATCACTGTATCCGACGGTGTGGGGTCTCTGATTTATGTCCTCTCTGTGTCTTTTGTTTTTCCTCTCATTGTGGGAGGGCTTCAGAGAGAAACGTGAGTCTGAGTGGTTCTGATGGTTCTGATTCTCTCATCAGAGTCGGATTCTGACTGTA
Organism: Chanos chanos; assembly: GCF_902362185.1. Lineage (NCBI taxonomy): Eukaryota > Metazoa > Chordata > Actinopteri > Gonorynchiformes > Chanidae > Chanos > Chanos chanos. Next base: position 1,250,213 of record NC_044503.1, on the reverse strand, counting down.
TTGAGGCTGATGTGGGTCTGTGTTCTGTTTGCTTTTGCCTCATTGTGTTTGGTCAGGAATCTCATCTGAGCAGCGTTGACATTCATTTTGAGTTTCAGTCTCATTTCCTCATTTCATAAAAAAAAAAGAGGAAAACGACAGGGAAAGAAAAGAAAAACAAAAGACCCACAGTAACAGTTCTCATAAAGGAGTCTGCCAACATTTCTCTGGCGCTGCTGTATTTTATACAGATATGCAATTAGAGACACTTTAGTAACAGCCAATCAAACGAGAAACAGAGAAAGGAGCAAGTCACAGTAAGTGTGCTGTAGTTTGAGGTCTGAATCCACTGATGAGGAAACTCAAAGTGTAAAAATAGAGCCAATGACCTGTGCCCTCTCTGTGTTAATCACACACACACACACACACACACACACACACACACAGAGTCAAGTCCATGTCAGAGTCACAGAGGAGAAGTGCTGTGTGTGTTGTTCGTGTTGCTTTGGTCCTACACACCGGAGCCATGTCTGTGCGACGGGCTCTCTCCTCTCCGCTTTCATCCACAAACCGCTCACTGTGTGTGAGCCAGAAATAGCCCCACACCACCTAACCACTTCATTTCAAATTCAGTTTGGACAACTAAAGGCCTGTTTCCATCACCGCTGTAGGAACGAAAACAACAGCGGCTGCTGCGTCTTTTCTGCGCCCCTCTCTCCCTCTCTCACTCCTCCTCCTCCTCCTCCTCCTCCTCCTCACCTGTTCCAGCGCTCCTAGCCTGTCATTTACATACGCTACACCACATCAGAATTACACAAAGTTCACGCCATCGCGGGAATAATGACGGGGCTATGGAGAGAGAGGCCTGATTGTGTAAGACAGCAGTGGATATTCCAGTCCATTATGAAGGAGCTTTTTTTTTCTCCCTGTAAAAGAGGTTAGAAGCGTAATAACGGAAGGAGAGAACATTCTAAGACTGTGAAAGGAATAATTGCTGCACTTGAAACCAAGGTAAAAAAACAAAAAAAAACTGTTCATCATTTTGAAATAGTGGAAGTTTCAGCTGCTGGTTCAGCTGGTGTTACATGACGACGCATGTTCAGAAAAATCTTTTTCTTTTGTTTTGTGCTTGTGACATCCACCAGAAGCTTCCGTTGATTATCACTCACTCACTCACTCACTCACTCATTATCTATCCTGATTAGGGTCGCGGGGTGCTGGAGCCTATCCCAGCGCTCATAGGGCAAAACACCCTGGACAGGTCGCCAGTCCATCACAGGGCAGACACACAGTGTCGCCCCGTTGATTAATCAGTGATTACCATTATTGCATTGGCTCTTATGTAAAGCTCCACCCCTTTCGTTATGACATCACTGTTCACTCCGCCTCTCTCTGTGATTCTAGAACAGTGGCACTTGGTTACTGTGATCTACAGGTGTTGGTCACATGGTGGAGCCAAGTGTTGGTCCTAAGCGTGGGTGTTCGCTGGCATTAAAGGTATTCTGTAATTTGAGTTGTGGTGCATTAACACTTTAGTTGAAAAGAGGAGAAAGGAAACGACACTCTTTTCCCTGGTCCTGGTTCACTGCCTCAGCTGTTGGTCTGTAAAGACAGAACACAGGCTGGGCTAACGTTGAGTGGGAGGTTCTGGGACTTGGGGATTTTCCGAAGGTGAGTCATGTCTGTATCTCACTGACACATCGACTCATCTCTGTCCCTGATGTCGTCAACCCAGGTGGCAACTGTGTGTGTGTGTGTGTGTGTGTGTGTGTGTGTTTCTCTGTCATACACACAAATCACACTGTGAGCGGAGGGACCCATCCACTTAAACAAACCTGCTCCTGTGGTCCTCCTAAAAACCCACGTTTCAGTCCAGCTCCACTGACGCCTCCTAAAAACCCGCGTTTCAGTCCAGCTCCACTGACTCCTCCTAAAAACCCGCGTTTCAGTCCAGCTCCACTGACTCCTCCTAAAAACCCGCGTTTCAGTCCAGCTCCACTGACTCCTCCTAAAAACCCGCGTTTCAGTCCAGCTCCACTGACTCCTCCTAAAAACCCGCGTTTCAGTCCAGCTCCACTGACTCCTCCTAAAAACCCGCGTTTCAGTCCAGCTCCACTGACTCCTCCTAAAAACCCGCGTTTCAGTCCAGCTCCACTGACTCCTCCTAAAAACCCGCGTTTCAGTCCAGCTCCACTGACTCCTCCTAAAAACCCGCGTTTCAGTCCAGCTCCACTGACTCCTCCTAAAAACCCGCGTTTCAGTCCAGCTCCACTGACTCCTCCTAAAAACCTGCGTTTCAGTCCAGCTCCACTGACTCCTCCTAAAAACCCGCGTTTCAGTCCAGCTCCACTGACGCCTCCTAAAAACCTGCGTTTCAGTCCAGCTCCACTGACGCCTCCAGCACCGGCCTGCGTGCATACACAGTCAGACGGCTCCAATGGCCTTTATTTCTGAATCACTCCCCTCTGCTGGGCTTCGCTACGGTAGTGCTTTTATCTCAGATAAACATACCGATCTGTTACCCCCCCCCCCCCCCAGAAAAAAAAACAACTTAAAAAGGGCAAGAGAGAGGGAGTGAGATAAAAACTCATTATTTTACCATTTTTGGGAAAAGAGTGCTATGGAGAGAGGGAGAGAGAGAGAGGGAGAGAGAGAGGGAGAGAGAGAGAGAGGGAGAGAGAGAGGGAGAGACAGAGAGAGGGAGAGACAGAGAGAGGGAAAGAGAGAGAGGGAGCAGAGCACTGTCATATTTACAGTTGGCTTGAGGGCAGAATATTCCGCATATTCCGTGGATGGAAGGAGAATCCAGGAGACAAAAACAGAGTGGATGTGACTGGAATCCAAAATCTGGAAACTCAGTCAGACTTTTCATCATCGTCATCATCGTTTGTTTCCCCGCAGGAGAACCACGTCTCATATCGCTGGACACCTGCTCAGTCGGATCAGAACCCAAACCCCAGGACCAACTTATTCTTCATTCATTCTTATTTTTGTAACCCACAGGATTATGCGACTGATCGCAGTGTGATGGGATGACAGCGGGAAATCACAGATTTTATCTACAGATTAAGACGCTTCCAATTACCGTTTTTATTCCACACAGAAGACATGCTAATACATGCTAACTGAACGCGGTGCCCTGCAGTTAAAACTCCAAATCTGCGTGGCAGTGACCTACACATTTACCCAGAAGTCATCAGTGCGCACTCTCTAAGACTTAGCCTGAGTCCACTGACCTCCGGGGGACAACGAAACCCCCCCCCCCCCCCCCCCCCCCCCAAAAAGAACCTGATTGGTTTGAGAGAGAAGAGGTAAGCTCATCATGGTGGTAAGAACAGGCAGGCCAGAGAGAGGGCTTTGTGTGATTAAACTGGGTAAGACACAGAGAGATTAGATTAGTTTATAACCCTCCAGAGGCAACACACACACACACACGCGCGCACACACACACACACACACACCGCACGCACGCACACACACACACACACACACACACCACAAAACAGACAAACACTACATCAGTTTTTTAAAACAAGATTTTGTTTATATATAGATATATTTAGATATATGTACATATACATATCATATCTATAAAAGATAAGGCACACTTAACAAAAAAAAAAACATATTTACATGGTGATTATGGTCGTCCAGAACGAAAAAATAAAAAGCCTGTAAATGTAATGGAACTTATCTAAAAGTCGTCCTTCGCTCAGAGAAGACGTTTATGCAAATGAGCTGTTTGGTGGCGTGACTGGCTGAATGAGCTAGCTCTGGGAGCCAATCAGGACCCTGAGCCGTGTGTTTGGAGAGGATTTCAGGCTTTTGGAGGTGTTCTAGCTGCAGGGTCCTTTTTTTTGGTGTTTTGCGTCATTTAGGTTACATGAAAAAGAACAAAAAGTTGTAATTGCACTTCTGTCGGTTCTGTGGACCTGCAACACCGTGTCTATGGGAGGAACGCTCTGTCGACTGGAGTCACAAAAAACAAAACAAAACAAAAAAAAACGCAAAATACCCAAAGGCTGGATCTGCCTTGAAAACTCTGTAAGTCAGGCGCTTTTGGTGAGGCTTTTCTGTGGGCTTCTCCTCTGTGTTCAGTGCTGGCTCTCCTGCACTGTATTCTGATAAACAGACGAGCACAGAAACCTCAGGATGTGACGGAGGAGCCTGCAGACAGTACACAGAGAGCAAACACCAGCTATTTACTACAGACCAGAGCATGAACAGGGAGAGAGAGAGAGAGACCTCCCAAAGCATGCTGTCTGTGGTGCACACATCCCATGCTGCCAGGACCAGTCTGTGTTTGTCTTCAACTGAGAAACAAACAGCCAAGAGAGGAAGGAATGGAAATCACAGGAATGGAGACATGGGATGGACCAAAAAAGAAAGAAAGAAAGAAAGAAAGAAAGAAAAAAAGAAAGAAAGAAAGAAAGAAAGAAAGAAAGAAAGAAAGAAAAAAAGAAAGAAAGAAAGAAAGAAGAAAGGTTTGGGCTGAGCAGGAATGTGTATGACAGAAGCTCAGCGATTAAAAACAAAATAAAATTAGATTCAAACACACACTGAAACAGTGGTAAAAAACACTGTCCGAACTCACATTGCTGTCACAGAGGAGACAAGACAAGAACATCTCCACCAGCAAATAGGTGAAAGAGGGACATGTGTGTGTGTGCGCGTGTGTGTGTGTGTGCGTGCATGTATGCGTGTGTGTGCGCGTGTGTGTGCGCCTGCGTGTATGCGTGTGTGTGCATGTGTGTGTTGGGTTATAAAATGAGACGCAAATTGCCCACAAAGTCTAACAGCTGTTCCACCAACTTTAAGTGTTACTTATGTGAACCAGAGATAACTGATTAAATAAAAGAGACAGAGAGAGGGAAAGAGAGAGAGAGAGAGAGAGAGAGAGAGAGAGAGAGAGAGAGAGAAAGACAGAGAGAGAAAGACAGAGAGAGAAAGAGAGAGAAAGAGATGTTTCAGGCACTAACATTGAGCCTTTGGTTAAGCTGTCTGATATTAAGTGCAGTAAAATAAAGTGACTCATTGTGGAGATCAGATGAGAGAGAAAGAGCCGTCGCTCTCTGATTGGATGGAGGGGTGAGTGGCGGCACAGGGTGCTAGAGAGAGAGACTGTAAACCTGAATCAAAACATGATAAAAAACATCACATAACAATAACAGTCTCACAACTGCTCTTCACACTGGCCTGCTGGGTTACCTGAACAGGACAGTGTTTCCCGCCTGCAGTGTGTGTGTGTGTGTGTGTAAGCATCTCTCACACACTCTCTGACTGAATCATCACTTCCCTCCACACACTTCACATGTGACCATAAAAAAAGAGGAAAGGACACACATCAAAGAGCGCAGCTCTCCGGTCAAAAACGCGGGGCCGCATTGTCCCTCCGACAAAGGCTGAAGTAGTGAAGTAGTTCTGCCACAGAAGGGGGTGTCGATTTGGGAGGGGGGGGGGGTCTTTTTGTTCAATCAATTCCCTCTGTTCTCTCAGGGAGGGGGAAATAAGACGCGCCCTCATTTTGTCACCTGTTTCAGACTACTGAGGCAGAACACACAACCGAAAAATCAAAAATGTCCAATTCTTTACCTTAATATTAATAATAATAAAAAACAAGAATAAGAATAATAAAATGAAAGTATAAATAGGCCATTGGGGAGGAGGGGGGGGGGGGCGGGGCGGGGGCAGGGTCAGAGGCTGCCGTCATCCAGCATCTTGCTCAGGCCGTCACAGATCCTCTGCAGGTGGGTCCGGTACACCTCCGACGGGCCGTACAGCGCGGCCAGGAAGTCGCAGTCGGAGAAGTGGTTGAACACGTGGTTGACGCGCGTGTGGGACTTGGCCGTCAGGTGGCGGTTGATGGCCTGATGCAGAAGCTCGCGACACTCGTTCAGAAGGCCGCTCAGCACGCGCCGGTCGAACGTGAACTCGATCTGGTGGAAACTCACCGCCGTCATGGCCAACGTGTGCACTTTCTTGCGGAAACGCTCCACCAGCGCCAGCTCCTCGGCGCTGAACTGGCCGTTCCGATAGAGCACGCCCAGTTTCACCACCATCTTAATGAGGTTCTTGATGATTTTCTGGGATTCCTTGCGGTTCCGCGTGTACTCCTTCGTGACCCGGTAGAGCTCATCCAGAACCTCGCTGCTGGTGTCGTCGATGAAGAGGTTAGCGACCGACTTGGTGGCCATTTTACTCATCAGCTTCTTCTGGGCCTGCAGGGCCAGGCTCTTAGTGCTGAAGGTATCCATGACTACAGAGAGAGAGACAGAGACAGACAGAAAGACAGGGAGACAGAGAGAGACAGACAGAAACACAGAGAGAGAGAGACAGAGACAGAGACAGAGACAGAGACAGACAGAAAGACAGAGAGAGAGAGAGAGACAGAAAGACAGGGAGACAGAGAGAGAGAGACAGAGACAGAGACAGAGAGAGTGAGAGAGAGAGAGAGAGACAGAGAGAGAGAGAGAGACTTGATCAATAGGAAAACTAACTAGACATGAACAGAGTGGCCGTTTTGCAGTCATTCATTCTCATCAGATACAACAACCATGTGTTTACTTAGAATTAGCTCATATGGCAATATACAGGAGTCAGAAATGCTACTTTCACACACACACACACTGATAAACACCACTACATGTAAAATAAAATATTATCTGGGAAATCTTGATAACATGAGAAGAGGCGACAGGAAGAGTAGGAGTGCAGAACATTTTAATTTCTCTCTATTATGTTTTTATCTTGACACGTCTCTGCAGACGACCATTGCGTTTTGACTGTGGCAGCTGAATTACAACATGCTAACAATGACCATCCTACACCTGGAAAAAAACACCACAACGAGTTCTTTTACAACAGAAACATGAGGGTGAAAACATAAAACCGTCTCCTGTGAATCATGACAGGCAGAGGTGTGAGAGAGGCATGTGTGGGCTATCAGAGGAAACTGTGAGAGGAAATGAGGTTTGCATTGAACCTTGTGATCAGATGACCTGCAGCAGCACTGAGATAACCAGACGCAAGACATGGCTCACACAAAAACACAGCACAGAGACATGACTCACACAAAGACACACAGCACAGAGACATGACACGACTCGCACATACACACACAGCACAGAGACACGACACGACTTGCACAAAGACACACAGCACAGAGACATGACTCACACGTACACACACAGCACAGAGACATGACTCACACAAAGACACACAGCACAGAGACACGACACGACTCGCACATACACACACAGCACAGAGACGCGACACGGCTCACACATACACACACAGCACAGAGACACGACACAACTCGCACATACACACACAGCACAGAGACACGACATGACTCACACAAAGACACACAGCACAGAGACACGACTCACACATACACACACAGCACAAAGACATGACTCACACATACACACACAGCACAGAGACATGACTCACATATACACACACAGCACAGAGACACGACTCACACGTGTACACACAGCACAGAGACACGACTCACATATACACACACAGCACAGAGACACGACACGGCTCACATGTACACACACAGCACAGAGACACGACTCACACATACACACACAGCACAAAGTTACAACTTACACACACACAGCACAAAGACACACACACATAGCACAGACACAGCTCACACATACACAGCACAGAGACACGGCTCGGCTCACACATAAACAGCACAGAGACACAGCGGATACACACACACACACACACACACACAAACAGCACAGACACAGCTTGAACATAGAGGTGGGCGATATTTCGAATATACTTGGGCCAGTTCTTGCGCCTAACATGCAGTCAGCAACCGGCTGGTTTTTTGTTTATTTCGGCCGCTCTGTGTTCCGGAAGCGTATGCTCCATTCACACAAGCCACATTGGAATCATTTCCCAAAATGTCATTTGTGTGGAAATATTATGAAGTCTGTGAACAGGACATTAAGACTGCAATCTGTAATGCAGAGCTACCAGTCCGAGGCGAACAGACGTTGGTCTACTGGCGCACAAACAAGAGCCGCTTTCCTGTGCTTGCAGAAGTTGTGTGAGCTTACCTGCACGAGTGCAGACAGTGAATGCTTGTTCTCATGTGGAAGACGAGAAAAGAAACCGACTAGCTTGCGATAAAGCTGAAATGCTTCTTTTTGTAAAGGAGAACTTACATACACTGTTAAAAGAGAAGCCATAAGTAAAGTAATGACCAGTGCCAACTAAAGGCAATATAGTTCCTTATGGGATTGTAATTCTAGTCAAATTAAACTGACAAAATTTAATTAAAAAAAAAAAAACAACTGTTGTAGCACCTTTATGTTTTACTTATTGCACTAAACTTGATTTAATGTAACATTTTGAAATTTTTAAAATTATTTTATTTATTTTAATTTTATGGAATTTTACAAGGCTAAAGTCAGACCATTCCGTTTTTTGCTTTAAATCTTGAAATTACACAATAAAATTTAAAAAAAAAACAACTGTTGGCGCTACATGCAGGCTATGTAGCATCTTTGTCGTCGCTTCTAATTCCACATGGTTACAGATCGTTTTTCATTCAAGGTCAGTTTGACTTGTTAAAGAGAAAATAAACATCTTACTCATGTATTCTTCGATTCTTTCTTGTCTGTTGCTTAAAAAAAAAAAAAGCAAAAAAAAAATCAGCAGATGGTCTCGGAATCGGCCGTGAAAAGTCACGATCGGTGCATCCCTAGTACTGCAGCTTGTTCTGCGGGCGATGTAGTAGAATTTAGAATCTCTGTGATCGCACGCGCACATTGTGAGCAGTGAGTAGTGAATTTAACCTCTCATTCAACCCATTCTATACACACTGGTAGTGAGTGCACACACACACACACACACACACACACACGTACACATACACACACACACACACACACACACACACACACACACACACACACCCCATTGGGCAGCAATCATTTTGCTTTTCGCTTCTCTTGCTCTCTCCCTCTCACAGACACTAAAAGAAAAAAAAACAAAACAAAACCTCACACACACGTCACACACACACTCGCCTGCCCGTCCAGACCACCCTCCTGGGCGAGTGTGTGTGACGTTTATAGGTGAGATGTGTGTTTTTATGTATCTGGAGGGAACAGGGAGAGAGCCTGGAGAGAGCGAAATAGGTGAAGTGCCAAATCGAGTTTATACATGTTGAGTTTGGAAATGGTGATAGAAGATGGAGGCGGACGAACTGGTTCCAGAAAAGAAACAGCACTGGATCCATCGCCTGGCAGTGGTTTGGGCACTGGATCCATCGCCTGGCAGTGGTTTGGGTGTCACAAGAAAGGTGTTGAATAAATAATTTTGTTAAATTCAACTTGGTTGTGATTTCCCCCTTTTTGCATGCAAGTTTAAAACTGTTCCCATAGAAACCACTAATGAATATAAACAAGAATGTTTTAACGCTGACATATGTTGAAGGGACTACTAGAATCATCATACTGATTGCGTGCATCAAACGGTTAAATTCGAGCATTTATGAAGTGCTTTAGGGGGGATTTCAAAATATCGAGATATATATCGTGTATCACGATATAGCCTAAAAATATTGCGATATTATTCAGAGGCCATATCGCCCAACCCTACTTGAACATACACAGAGCAGAGAGCACAGAGTCAGGGCTTATTCACACACAGTGAAGACACAAAAGTCTGTCTGACATAGTTTTAGGTAAAATAAAAAAATAGAGAAAATCTTTTCCCACTGATTTCCACTATGACAGCACAGTGACAAAGCCATGTACAGAGATCATCTGAAATGTGGCCAAACCTCTGATGGTTCACTGATTTTTTCCATGTCTTCTCCATTGCGTTTCTAGGGTTTAGTCTTACATTAGTTGCCTAACAGCAACAGTTGGGGTCGATGAAGTAGATGAGGGCCTGAGATTTGAACAATCCAGATTTGGCCTCATACTCTCTCATTGTTATCGGCTACGAGGGGTCTAATTTTAGCACTCTGCTCTTGGGCGGTGGAATGCATGCAGTCTGCACCTGCAGAGCTGTTTTAAGGCAAAAACATGAAGGGGGGGGGGGGTTTAAAAAAAATCGATGAACTTTTTCCTTTTAACTGCTGTTAAGCCCTGATAGTTGCAGACTCTTATCACAGTGGGATCTGCACTTCACAGCGTTTGCTGGCGTCCGAGCAGACTCACACAGGGCCTGCAGGGGCCATCTTCAGCTGGTCTGGGCTCTCTGACCCGTCAGACGGGACAGCTGCTGCCTGCGTGCAGCCCGCCAGCACGTAGCCACCGATTAGATACCACACGCACATCAGCCAATCAACAGCCAGCAGCACAAATCGCCCAATAAACGGAAAGCACCGCACCACACATCAGCCAATAAACAGCAGAGTAGAGGGCCAAGTCTGGCATCTGTGTGTCTTTTCTTTCTAATAACAAACAAACACAGATTGGAAACGAGCCCAATGAATGAGAGCATGGGGAATAGACGGGGGGGGGGGGGGGGGGGGGGGGGGGGGTTCCCACCAACCTCACTCCCACCACCACGCAGACAAACAGGACAGAGGAAAACTGACAAACATTTGGTATAAACTACACATTGTGTGTGGAATTACAGTACTGTGTGATTACAGCTTGTCTGTAGTGCTTTACAATCACACACATTCAGACACACACACACACACACACACACACAGACTGAATGATGGGGACGATCGCCGTGCTCAGACACAGGTAACGAGTTGTGAAGGCTGAGCTGCGGGGAACTGGTATGAGAGCAGTCAGCTCATCTGAGCTGCATGTTAAAGAACATCGCACTTTTGAAAAACCTTTGAAAAAAAAAAAGTGTGTTTGATGTGCTTGTTTCTGGGGGGTTTTTTTCCCAGAGAAAAAGTTTTCATCATCAATCTAAAGGAAAGGTGCCCTCACCCCGTAGTCTCCTGACAGAGAGCTCTATCCTACACACGTTTCTGCTGCCGAGTACCAAGCCCGTTTGCTTCCCTCAAATGAATCCCCAACCTGATGAGATCAAAGCCTGCGTCTCTGAGGAGAGAGACAAGGTGAGATCACAATATTAAAACCATCATATCAGACGGTCCCGTTCCCCTCTTACTGCCGATGAAAAATGAACAAGAATGAGAATGAAAAACATGGAAATTTATGGGACAATTAATTTAGACGTGTATTCATTAAGGGGCTCATTAAAATACTCAGGGCTGGCAGTAGGACTGCCAAAAAAAAACAGTAAAAAAATAAAGAAATACATGAAATAAAAAAATGTTTTCATATTCCGCCCTCAGTGAAGCCAAACACACTTAGGTCTGAGAGATGATGGATTTTCTCTACTGTGTTTGAACTTAAAGCCAAATTGGAGGAGTAAAAACCAATTCCCAAACTTCTGAACAGATGACTGACCAAGAGAGAGGGAGGGAGGAAGAGAGAGAGAGAGAGAGAATCTCTGAGTCAGAGAAGAGAGTCTGTTTCCAGTTGGATTTAACGATCATAATAAATAAAAAAAAAACACACTCTCTGTGCAGAAAAGCCGCTTTGTGCTCCACTCAGCCCTGTTGTTTCACCCAAATGGAAGTGATCTGCACTTTTCTTCCGCCAGCAAAAATTCAGCAGGAAACATCTCCGGAGAAACATTATGACTCATCAAAATAACACCAACTAGAAAATGGAGAGATAGTTAAGTTTCCGTGATTGCACACACACACTGTGAACAGTGAATTTGTCTCTGCATTTAACCCATCCAACACACCAGTAGTGAACACACACACCAGACGCAGGAGCAGTGGGCAGCATTCCTTGCGCCCGGGGAGCATTGGGGTTAAGTGTCTTGTTCAAGGGCACACAGCCACTTGTGGATGTTGGGCCTGGGAATCGAACCGGCAACCCTCCAGTGACAAGCCCGGTTCTAGACCACGGCTGCCCAGATATCAGTTCAGTGAGAGAAAAAGTAAAAGGTGAAAATATTAAAAATAATCCTCACATCACACAGACACTCATCTTTACATCCCCAGAGAAAGGCCACTCCCTGACTGTCTGCATGCTCATCCTCCTGAAAACGAGAAACACACACCTCTGCCATGCCTTAACAGACACACACACACCTCTGTCACGCCTTAACAGACACACACACCTCTGCCATGCCTTAACAAACACACACACACCTCTGCCATGCCTTAACAGACACACACACACCTCTGCCATGCCTTAACAGAAACACACACCTCTGCCATGCCTTAACAAACACACACACACCTCTGCCATGCCTTAACAGAAACACACACCTCTGCCATGCCTTAACAGACACACACACCTCTGCCATGCCTTAACAGACACACACACACCTCTGCCATGCCTTAACAAACACACACACACCTCTGCCATGCCTTAACAGAAACACACACCTCTGCCATGCCTTAACAGACACACACACCTCTGCCATGCCTTAACAAACACACACACACCTCTGCCATGCCTTAACAGAAACACACACCTCTGCCATGCCTTAACAGACACACACACACCTCTGCCATGCCTTAACAGAAACACACACCTCTCCCATGCCTTAACAGACACACACACACCTCTGCCATGCCTTAACAGACACACACACACCTCTGCCATGCCTTAACAGAAACACACACCTCTGCCATGCCTTAACAGAAACACACACCTCTGCCATGCCTTAACAGACACACACACACCTCTGCCATGCCTTAACAGACACACACACCTCTGCCATGCCTTAACAGACACACACACCTCTGCCATGCCTTAACAGAAACACACACCTCTGCCATGCCTTAACAGAAACACACACCTCTGCCATGCCTTAACAGACACACACACCTCTGCCATGCCTTAACAAACACACACACACCTCTGCCATGCCTTAACAGACACACACACACCTCTGCCATGCCTTAACAGAAACACACACACCTCTGCCATGCCTTAGCACACACACACACACCTCTGCCATGCCTTAACAAACACACACACACCTCTGTCATGCCTTAACAGACACACACACACCTCTGCCATGCCTTAACAGACACACACACACCTCTGCCGTGCCTTAGCACACACACACACACCTCTGCCATGCCTTAACAGAGTGAGCCTCAAAGACCGAATCTGACTGTTTCTGAGTAGTTTGTGTTTGTTTGTGTGTGTGTGTTTGCATGTATGTGTGTGGTTGATTGAAGATGCCTGATTTCATTCAACAGTTCATTCTTAGAAGTGTGAGTGTGGTGTGAAGGGTTTGGGAGAGAGTGAGAGGTGGTTTAGTGAGAGTGTGAGTGTGGTGTGAAGGGTTTGGGAGAGAGTGAGAGGTGGTTTAGTGAGAGTGTGAGTGTGAGTGTGAAGGGTTTGGGAGAGAGTGAGAGTGTGAGTGTGAGTGTGAAGGGTTTGGGAGAGAGTGTGAGTGTGAGTGTGAAGGGTCTGGGAGAGAGTGAGAGGTGGTTTAGTGAGAGTGTGAGTGTGAGTGTGAAGGGTTTGGGAGAGAGTGAGAGTGTGAGTGTGAGTGTGAAGGGTTTGGGAGAGAGTGAGAGTGTGAGTGTGAGTGTGAAGGGTTTGGGAGAGAGTGAGAGTGTGAGTGTGAGTGTGAAGGGTTTGGGAGAGAGTGTGAGTGTGGTGTGAAGGGTTTGGGAGAGAGTGAGAGGTGGTTTAGTGAGAGTGTGAGTGTGAGTGTGAAGGGTTTGGGAGAGAGTGAGAGGTGTTTTAGTGAGATGAACATGTAAGGCTAAGATCACTGATGTCTCACTATCTGCACACCTGCCCTGAATGGCTGAAAGGTAAGAATGGAGCCCACCCCCCCCCTTCAATTCAAATTCTGCCTGACTGATACCGAAAACACTATTTTTCACTAGCTAGAGTTGACCCCCTTCTTTCCCAAATACTAACTTATTAAACACTGATCTGTGGGGCAGTTGAACTCACATGTAAACACACATGTGGTTAAACACAGCGACAAGTGTCTTTAGCTTGTGTGTGTGTGTGTGTGTATGTGTATGTGTGTGTGTGTGTGTGTGTGTGTGTGTGTGTGTGTGTGAGTGTGCGTGCGTGTGTGTGTGTGAGCTCTGTGACAATGTTAAGGGTTTTTTCTTTTCCCCTCTTGCTGATCTCCTCCTGTGAGGTTATGCAACACACAGAGCACTGAAATATGAGTGTGTGTGTGTGTGTGTGGTCAGAGTGTCATTCTGTCACATCCTCCACCACTGTCTGTTTCAAGTCTTTCGCAACAGTAAGAAAAGAAGGATGCACTGTACCGAACAATAAAAGCCAAAAGAACGCTTCCATCTGTCCGCAGTCCCCTCTGATCTCAAAACGCCTGCAGGGCTGTTCCTTAGAAAAGGCCTCACAAAATGGACGGCAAATGAATTATTTATTGCACACTTTGAGAGAATGGGTATCGAGAAAGCAACATGTCACAATCAAGCAGGTGAGCAGAGTGTGCCAACCTGACCAGCCAATCCAGAATACTATGGATTACATGTTAGGACCAGCATCCACGGCTGTGTGCCCTTGAGCAAGGCACTTAACCCCAATGCTCCCCGGGCGCAGAGGAATGCTGCCCACTGCTCTTGCGTCTGGTGTGTGTGTGTTCACTACTGGTGTGTTGGATGGGTTAAATGCAGACAACAAATTCACTGCTCACTGTTCACAGTGTGTGTGTGCAATCACTGAAACTTAAACTTAAACTTAAGGCTGTTACGATGCCAGAACACCGCGCTCAGACGCTGGTGTCAGAACAGAACTGACGGAGACTTCACAGTAGTTGATAAAGGAGATATCCCATCCCTTCAAATAAAATACAGCTACAACTGTGGGTATTGTGATATAAACTACAACTGTGGGTATTGTGATATAAACTACAGCTACAACTGTGAGTATTGTTGTATAAAATACAGCTATAACTGTGAGTATTGTTGTATAAAATACAGCTATAACTGTGAGTATTGTTGTATAAACTACAGCTATAACTGTGAGTATTGTTGTATAAACTACAGCTATAACTGTGAGTATTGTTGTATAAACTACAGCTACAACTGTGAGTATTGTTGTATAAACTACAGCTATAACTGTGAGTATTGTTGTATAAACTACAGCTACAACTGTGAGTATTGTTGTATAAAATACAGCTATAACTGTGAGTACTGTTGTATAAAATACAGCTATAACTGTGAGTATTGTGATATAAACTACAACTGTGGGTATTGTGATATAAACTACAGCTATAACTGTGAGTATTGTTGTATAAAATACAGCTATAACTGTGAGTATTGTTTTATAAAATACAGCTATAACTGTGAGTATTGTTGTATAAAATACAGCTACAACTGTGGGTATTGTTGTATAAAATACAGCTATAACTGTGAGTATTGTTGTATAAAATACAGCTATAACTGTGGGTATTGTTGTATAAAATACAGCTATAACTGTGGGTATTGTTGTATAAACTACAGCTACAACTGTGGGTATTGTTGTATAAAATACAGCTATAACTGTGAGTATTGTTGTATAAACTGCAGCTATAACTGTGAGTATTGTTGTCTGATTGTTGTTGTTGTTGCAGGTTGCACCATGTTACAGGAGATGCGATATTTCCTTCCATTGTACAGAGGCCCATCGGTCCATGTACTCCAGTAGGCTATATGATGTATGGTTAAGATGACAGTGCAGTATACTTGGCTCTACTTGATAGCGAAAAGCGACTGTTTAGGTTTTTTTGACAAACATTTTGAAATAATTGCATCCTGAAACCTCTCAGAGCGGTCCGCATGTCCGCTATAAAAATGTCCCCGCCCCCACCGCTATTTCAACGTCCCCCCACTAAAAGGCCGGCTTTTGTCCTGCTCTAATGAGTCCACTACTCTCACTGCGGCGAACAGTTTTGTCCTCAATAACCTCTTACGGCTTTGCTTAGTTGAGTCTGTCGTGGAGAGCACAGCACTGGTAAAAACACACAGAACAAGACGTTCTTCTATAATGGGCTACTTCATAAAACCGCCATGGGGAAGATCTCTCGGCACACCGTGACGACTGACAAGCTGTGGTTACATGTACGTGGTTCTGTCGAATTGAGATTTGAGCTCTCACACGGTCGAGCCAGCCGGGACTGATTTGTCATGTGACACCGAGCCCTGTGTATGATTGCTATAGCTACAGAATTTCCCTACATGGATTGTGCGATTTGTGCCCAAGTGAATATAATGTTTTGCGAAAGGTTGCATGATTAAAAATAAACCCCGCGTTTGAACAGTCCCTAAAGTTTTTGTTTTTCAGA
This sequence comes from Chanos chanos, assembly GCF_902362185.1. Classification (NCBI taxonomy): domain Eukaryota; kingdom Metazoa; phylum Chordata; class Actinopteri; order Gonorynchiformes; family Chanidae; genus Chanos; species Chanos chanos. The sequence continues at coordinate 1,233,935 of NC_044503.1, read as the reverse complement.
GTTAATGATGTTTAAAAATGCATGAGAGAGGCGGTATTTGGTGTTTAGCCCATGCCTCTTAATGAGGCTTTGTGTAGAATTATAGTCCAGTGTTAGGTATGCCGTGACGTTGTAACCTGTACACAGTTTTAACAGGAATGATGCAGCAGAGACAAGGCTGATGGCTCGGCTTAAGACCGCTGAAAGGTCAAGTTTGAATATAGTCAATAATCTTGTTCTCAACAAAATGGTCACAAAAAAGACGGGCTTTTAGAGAGATGAAGGGAGAGCACAGGAATATTTATGAAAGTGTCTGAAGTGGCTATCTGCCCTGTGACGTAGGCATCAGAAATGTATAAAAATCAATATCGTGGCCTCCGTGTTCCGGTCCATCTCGCGGTAAATGGGACTGTCTGCACAGAGCATAAGGCTCACGCACACACACACACGCACACACACACACACAGAGTTAGTGTTTCCAAGGTTACAGCTCAAACTGCCCAGCTTAACGTGAACTTTGCAGTTCACTAAATTGGGTCACGCTTGTCTCGCATTCTCTGTAAATAAATGACTTGAATTTTCTAAAGCCAGTTTGGTCTCTAACCACTGAAAACAAATGGCAATTAATGTTACAAAACTAAACGCATCAACATGTAGTTGAGGAGATGAATTGAATAGGCTCTTTATGTCTCCCAGCCCAAACTTCGAATCGTTTCAACACACAGCACTACAGAGTAACTCAAACAACACAGGGCAGACTATCAGTCTATCGCAAATTCGTCATGAAACTAAGCATGTAGTTATTAGCCTTCACATACATTTTTTTACATCCAATATCACAGGAGTGAATATTTCCCTAACTGAGCCGAGTAATGTCATCCAACTGGGCTCAATCTAACAGTAATATGCCTAAAATATTAACCTGGAAAATAAAAGTTATGGCTACATCTTAGATTACACAAGAACGACTGAACCTTTCTACACAGACACACGCAATAAAAAAAATATGTTCAAAGCTTCTTAAATGAGGACCCGCCCACTACAAATATGGAATTTGTAAATAAATGTGAGCGTTTTTCGCGCTTTCGTGTGCTTATGGGGTCTCAGAAACAAAACTGTGCACAATTTCCTAAAGGTTTAAGACTGTCGTTTAGTTATAAAGGTGTTAGAATCACACCCTACCTCTCTCTTATCGTTAACTCTCAACCGGATACAGGGCGTCAATGAAATCCGTGATCCGCAGCAAGATCTTCAAATTTTCATTAAAGCTGTGGTCAATTTACCATCAAAAATAAAGGATTTAAGGCAACCATAGGGGAGACTGCCCTTTTTCTAAACCCAGTAAGGACTTGTGAGACAGTTTGTGCTCCGTATCGGGCTCTCGTATCAATAATTGAAGAAGTGTTTCCTCTCTGGGTTTCGTGATCGGTTACAAGAGGTCGTAACATGACTCCTCCTCACGAAAAAGTTTCAAACTTGAGGGTCCTCAAATGTTGGAGATTGATGTACAACTTGACCAATAATATTTTCGAATTAGTGTTCACCTGACCAATCATAAAACCAGAACAGTCTACTTTCCCTGCCCCCCTTCGGTTTCCAGTAATTATCCTCAGTTCGCTCCCAAATCCAAGGCTGAAAATTTCCCAAAGGAAATTGCATGTGGAGAACAATGAGGAGGAACTTAAGCAAGTTTTTCTTTGTAAACAGAAAGAGTCAGCGGTCACTAATAGTCTAATTAGAAGTTTTATATAATGAACGCGGTAGTCTAGCATTGCCAAAAATGCTGGAAGTGCAAGAAAAACAGCACTCAGACCCCCTCACAGAAGAGGGGCGCGCGTACGCGCACTCGCAAGCACAGACACACACACGCACACACACACACGCACGCACGCACACTGATTAAAAAGCCAGTCATCTCTTGAATAGGCATACCATAGCCGGATGTTTTCTTTACTGCAAGCCGTTGTTTTTTTCCGTTCTGTGAATGAAACACTTCAGGGGATGTCCGGTTGGCAAACATTATTTATGGCCTTGAACATATAGTTTACACAACAGCCACAAAGGACTATAGACCGTACTTAACACTTCACAGGGTGTAATTTGACAGATTATATATGGTATATATGGTCTTTTCTAAATTTATTTTTGTTAGTTTATCATGATATTGCTATTACTTTACAGTTCCTCTTGCTAGCGTGCCTTTTTGTTGCGTCTAGTAGTACTACAGATGTTGTTCTACTGGTTTCATGTTTAGAACCCACTGAAACGTTTATTAATAATGAGTTTTACACTCGCAATATGGGAACAAAGGAGTAACCTGGTGTAAGAGCGCCCCACACAGGAGAGTGTAAGAGCTGCATACACCCGCCGTGGTCGGCTGTGTTTACTCTTTATTAAGAAGAAATGCTGACAGTCTCGTCTTTTTGCCTCATTTGTATAAAAAAACGGCGAAACACTAAACACGTATGGGAAAAAATGATCAACTAAAAACAACCGTTTAAATCTGTAGGACGTTAATTTTGCCACAACTAAACTGATGAATTATTTTGGTGAATCACGCATTTTACATCAACAAACATGATCTACATCAACATAATCTACTTATTAGTGATTGCGTATGTCACAGAATTTTGTCAAGAATTTTTATTAATTCATATTTTGGATCAAATCACAGCACAGCACAGGACACGCACTCTTTTCCTAGTTAATCCAGAATCACAGCACGTGGCCAGCGAAATAATTTTATATTGTGATATGCACAAGCAAATGTGAGCTAGCCTACTTGTTGCCGGTAACCGTAGGCCTATGGTCGCTCTTTGATGCTAGGTGTTCTGGTTCTAGATACTTGCTGCTGCATTTTACGGCACGGAGATAAACAGTAACGGGGGGGCATTAAAAAATATTTCCGCGCAAGCATAGCGGCTCGACTATCTGACAGCTATAGTACGGCATGTTCATAGGTGAATAGATAAAGGCTTCCAGGTTTCAGAACACTGAATGCTGTTATGTTCTCTTTGGTGTCTAGATGGCGCCAGTGTGACGCCGGTAAACTATGGATAGTCATAAAAGAGACAGGTTGCTCCACAAACCTCGCTGAGTCTAATCTTATCTGCCTATCAACCGAGAACACTGACGATATGAATTACAAGCTTCAGAACAATAGTTTACTATACCTGTTGACCGTTAAGACGGTTTAGACGTCCAGTTGGCAGCAGTACACTCACGAGAGAAGCTACTTCAGAAAACATAAAAGCATTCATATTTCCCAACAGATGTTCTGTGTGTGATGATGACTATTTGATTGAAGCTGGTGAAGTTGTGTTCGTCGTGGGTCAGGTATAGTAATGATCACTAATATCAGTTGTTTGAAAAGAGAACTGTCAGTGGGTCAGGGGTCACAGGCAACTCTTTATATCATAATTGAACAGTAGGGGGCAGTACACACCACACTACATGATTTGGAGACACTGGAAACTGGAAAAACTTGGCCCTTCCATGGCCCTTTTCAGGGCTGTCATGCAACAGTGATCTGGTGTTGAATAATGAAGACTGAAGAGCTGACACACCAGTTGAGAGTGTCTGAACTGACTCTCTATAAGGTACCGTATATATATGCGTGTTATGAGTGTGACCTGAGTGTGACTTGAGTGTGACCTGAGTGTGACCTGAGTGTGACCTGAGGTTAGCTCAGTCGTGTTATCTGCAGACTCTGTACACCTCCACTCATCACATTTTCGCTGTCAGCGCGGTTGTTGTACTCAGCCAACGTTGCCAAATTGATCTTTCTAATTGTGCTGGAACAGTATCTTGGCCCACAATCAATTTTTTGCTGTTGTTTTCAAGAGAAATTTGGAGGAGGAGGGGGCTGACCTGAGTCTGACAGGCTGACTCCCTCCCTCTCTCCCTCTTCACTTGTTTTTGCCGTTTTGGAGGCAACGTGAGGTCTATGACTTAGAAAAACAGTTTTTTGCTCAACCATTGTGCTCAAGTGACTCCTTGTCCAACATCAAAACAACAAGTAATAACACTGTGAGAACACAAAGTTCAAAGATAATTAACACACACACACACACACACACATCTCCGGTTTATGCAACCTGTGAGACTGCATAGATTGGGAGTAAATAATTTATGGAACTGTAAACCCTGATAAGCACCTCCGCTTGTCTTAGACTGAAACATGGATTAAGCATTTCAGCCCCGCGGAACATTACCATCCCCGTGTGTCACACAATTCCCCCTTTCTTTCTTTCTTTCTTCTTTTTCTGTTTTCTTTTTACATAAATTATATTAAATTTAACATAAATAAAAACAGATGTAGGTCTGTACTAATCAAAATGCACTAAACTTCAGTCTGTTCTAAAATGGAATAAGCTCCGACACCGCGAAGGAACCTAATTTATTATTATTATTATTATTATTATTATCATTATTATTATTATTATCATCATTATTATTATTATTATTATTATTATTATTAAATGTAACTGACACGTGTAAGAGCCAGAGCCATCGTAGAAACAATGTCTCAGACGTGTGTACCAACAACATACACCTGACAACGATTTACAAATCTATTAACAGATAACATGCTCATCAGCACACAGTGATTCTGGAAAAATGCCAATCAATATCTAACAACGAGGGCGAGTGTCTAGCATAACGTCTGCCAAATCTCTCCAGAGTATGATCTTCCATATCAAACAACAGTTTGTACCGATTCATGTTTTCTTGTCAAACAGGAATAGAGAGATTGTCTTAATCTCTGATGGGTTATATTCATTCTGTCATGAATACTTATTTGTTACTCTTTTTGGTTATGTTTTCCACTTCAAAATGGCCTTTTGCATTGTCAAATCAACGTAAGTGTTTGTGCGTATGTTGCAATTGAAATGTCTGCACATTCGAGTGCTTTAATGTTTTTAAATGAGCTCCAGTGAAGGAATTTTAAGTGTTAGCTGGGTACAGACACGTTTAATAAAAACTAACCGTTGAATTGTTTCTCTCCTGTTCCATGCACGGCCGCACGCAGGCACTGTCTCTTTAAAATTGTTGCATTTTTTTCCTCTGTAATCCAGCAGTTAAAGCAGATAGCGGGCCGGGGTGACGTCACAGCACCTCTGCTTTTTGTTCGTTAAACCCAACTCCACGTTAGTCTGTGTGGCGTTGTTCACGGAAAGGATGATACTGAAATAACGGGAACTCTAGATATTTAAATTGTTCATTTAAAGGGAACATTGTCTGATTTTTTTATGTGGAGTAATGTGCTACTGGGTTTATCTTTAATAGCGCGTTTTTTTTTTCAGTTTCATTTGGACGCAGCCTCTGTGCGGACACGTTGATCGGCGGGAGCACCTCATAATTAAGGATATTTCATCCACTGATGCCTGTTTGTTTTTTTTTCTATTCGGTCAAGTTATTCTAGTATTTAATTGATATAGATTTGTGTTCGGCAGAGTTCGTTTTAACCCAATGAAACAACGAAGACATGTTATATAAGGCGCACAACGGAAAACAGCGGATACAAAATTTGAATGTGACACTTGCCACGGGAAAACTGCATGTGATAGAGCTACCTCTACTGCATCGATTTAAACGACACTCTTCTAATCAGTTAATTTTGAGAAGAGGTCGCTAGCTTTATCAGTATTCACTGGGTCGTCTAATGGCCACAAATTGCTTTCAGGTCTTGTGTATCACTGTTGCGGCAACACAGACGGCTTGTCAAGTAGCCGATAAATGTAACTGCCGGATTTCAATAACATATGTATAGAGCAGAGACCGTTTAAACTGATAGCTAAATATAGCAAGCTTTGTGCTGTAGTATTTTTTTAATGCAATGTGAAATACGCACCAAGTCTTGCTAAGCTTGCTTGCTAATTTGATGGTGGCTCACTGTAGATGCATAAACCTCGTCACTGCCATTTTTGCATCCATATGATCACGACTCTTTGCAACCTGTTTTAGGGTCGTTAGCAACACGGGCTTAACCCATCATTCGTCCCACATATAAAGAGGACCCGTGTCTTGCCCATGTCTTAATTTAGACAGCAAGGAATTAGGCTACTTCTAAGGTTAAGCCTCTTAAAGTTTTTTTTTCCGCGTTTTAAGGTTAAGGTGCTGTGTAACATAGCTCAGATACGGCTCGGACAGTATTGGCTGTGGGGGGGGGAGAGAAGCGAGGCCTCCGTCCACGGTGTTGTATTTTAGCGTTTTTTTTTTTTGTTAGTTTGTTTATTTGTTTGTTTTTGTTGTTGTTCTTTAAACCTGAGCGAGGGTACTATTTGTGACGATGGATGGTTATGCCGGGGATGAGGGTAGCGACACCGGAGCCGTGGAACCCATGCCTGGGTATGTGGATTTCACCACTAAAGCGTATTCCGTTATGTTCAGTGCCTTGGGAGAATGCGCCGACTGCGGGCTAGAGCTCTCCAGAAGGACTCTCCTGGACAATGCCCACATCACCTGTACAGAAATTGCTCTCTTCATCCTCTGTGCCGTAATGTGGACGAAGACGCGACGAGGTCTCACCGCCTACGTGTTTCAGGTAGGTTATAAATCGTCACAGACCTTTCTCAGAAATCGCGTGTAATCAGACGACTTATCTCGTTTTTGTGTGTGTGGAGGAGTTGTCGAAGAAAACGGTTAGAGATGGTCTCTGGGGCAAACCGACCAACGCCGTTCAAAATAAACTTTCACTTTGGTGACACGGTGATGAATCCTCAGTTACAATTGTTGTCTCAGATTATGTATAATAATTTATTTTATTATTGGTAAAAGAGCTAGCAAAACCCTTTTCGGTTTCTGTGTCAAGCAAAGAAAGTCCATATGCAGCACTGTGTCCCCGCATCGTTTCACACGGCGCACACGTGAGTCAATTAAGTAACTTATGAGTTACCCAGGGGGCCCACGCTGTGTCTTTGAGTCAGTGAGACGGGTAACCACGATTTCAATCAAAAGAATGAAAATGCATTATTTTAAGATCTGTTGGGGGATGTCAACTGGTCACGTTTTTATGAATTATTCTGTTATTGTTCTGTAATGTTTGAGTCTTAAGGTGGAGGTCTGGAGATGATATGATATGACTCACCAAAGGCCTAAATTGTCCCTAATCCCAGTGCATTGCCATAGCGAATAAAAAATGAGCCTGGTTTTCGTATTGGTCAGAAGAATGGTTCATTGTGGGTGTAAATGTATAGGGGAGTTCCTGTCTTATTCCACAAATAGCTGAATATCGAATTATCACCGTTTGGCAGTTGATTGAATAAAACCGCTAAAGTGGAATTTCAATGGCCCCTAAATAGACTGTTATGTCTTCCAATACCTCCGTAAATATTTATACAGCTTGTTTTTCGGCTCCCATGACATAACGTCCATTAAGCAGCCTTTGAGATTCTTTGGTTGTCGGAAGAGTGACAGTAAATACTTCGGTATGCATTTGGTGTGATACTGTGTGTCCATCTACTTGGTAAATTTGCTGTATTAGGAGGAAGTACTTCATTTCTCACACACACACACACACTGAGCAGTGAACCCATCCCAACGCCAGTGAGCACACATTTCACCCATCCCAACACTAATGAGCACACATACACACACACACACACTATGAGCTAGGAGTCTTTTTGCCAGTACCATGGTCAAGTTGCTGACAGGAATACTAATCCCAGCTGTCCTAAGAGTACTAATCCCGTAGGAGAACCCACGCAAACACGGGGAGAACATGCGACACAGAAGGGACCTGGGATGGCAGGGATTTGAACCCAGGGCCCTCTCGCTGTGAGGAAACAGTGCTAACCACTGAGCCACCATGATGCCCCAACTGGACTTCACCGGTGCTTGTTTCTCTGAACTGGAGCTCTTTACGACCGCTCACAAACGTCGCTTTGACACGTGTTCGGCAGAGAGCATGCCTAATATAATCCTTAGTTCACACAGATGTACAAACATGTACATTTATGTAGAAAAGGGGACAGTTTACAGATAGCTGTGTGGTGGTAGCTTTATCTTGAGAGGCTCCACAGACTCCTGGGAACTTTGACCCATGTTTAAAAAATTCAGGAATCCATGAGATTTCTACTGAAAATCTCTCAACTTGAAAGCCATCTGAGTGAGTCAGAGAGAGAGAGAGAGAGAGAGACGGTGATATCCGGGACACAAAAAGCATCTCTGTAGTACTGATTATCTATCTATCTATCTATCTATCTATCTATCTATCTGTCTATCTATCTGTCTGTCTATCTGTCTATCTATCTAATATGTGCTGGTGCATGGATAGGCAGCAGGCTGCAGCCTCGACAGACAGCCAGAGTGTAACATCTCTTCAGCACAAGGTTTAGTCTTGCAGTATTTCGTCCTTTCTGTTCACATGGTTTATGGTGTGAACTGGCCAACGCTGAACAGGCAGCGCTGAACTAGAACCCCCAGGTTAAATGAATACAAAATAAAAACATAGAAAAGTATATCGTGGGAGAGTATTTGCGTTTTGTGATCTGGAGTTAGTCATGTATGAGAATGTCTGAGTGTGTGTTTTGCATGTACGTGTGTTGGATAGGAAGTGTGTCACGTGTCACAAGTGTGTGTTGTGAGAGTACGTTTGTGTGCTGTGTGTGTTGTGTCTGTTTGAAACGATCTGAAGTGTGTATGTGTGTTTGTATGTTTTGGGGGAGGTAGGAAGTGTGTCACGTGCATTGTATGAGCACTGTAAGGGTGCTTAATGAGGGTATTTGTATTTCCTGCCTGCCTGTTCTGTATTGCGTCCTGTGTGTGTGTGTGTGGTGAGGGAGAGAGAGAGAGACTGCTGGCTCAGCACTCAGAGTCATCATTACCAGAGTCAGTACCCACCTGATTCATGATCCCACAACACACACACACACACACACACTCCCAGGATGCACATATGTAGCTCTGCGGTTCTTGTCTGTTTTTAGAAATTCAACCTTTCCCTCTCTTTTCGCTCTCTACCGCTTTCTCGCTTGCTCTCTCTCATTCTTTCTCTCGCATTCTCACCATACTTCTTCCTCTTCTCTCTCTCTCTCTCTCTCTCTCTCACACACACATACACACATTCAGTACTGATTACAAAACCAACCTGACCAAACTATTCATAGTGTTTGGGTTTTATGTAGAAATAAAAGTTGTCTTGTAAACACAGTTAATTTGTCCTGTTCATACAAACTGAATAAGGAAGTGCAGGTCACGCTTACAGACAAGGAGTGTCTCTTTTTGGCTGAAGCTCACACACACACACACACACAAAAGACAGTCTGTAGTCCCCACCTCCTACCACACTCCACTCATAAGTGTGTGAGAGTGTGCCTGCACGCACGTGTGTGTGCGTGTGTGTGTTTGTGTGTGGGACGTGTGTGTGTGTGTGTTTGTGTGTGGGACGTGTGTTTGTGTGTGTGTGCATGTATTAGGAACGTAACAATCCATCGATCTGTATCGATGCATCGACCAAATAGCAAACGATCTGGTGTCATCGATGTGACGCATAGATACTGATGCATTCGTGTTCATTTTCGCACCTGTCCCAACATTATCCGCCTGATTCCTGTCTGTACACTCCTGCGCTGTAGGTGGCGGCATGCAGTGTAAGCCCGTTGCAGTCCACCAGTTAAAGCCTTGGCTTGCGTAGCCGCCAAGAAAACGAAGTTTTACACTCTCCCGTTGGTAACAAATCATGGGTGTGGAAACATTTTGGTTTTAGAAAAAATAACAGACAGACAAGACGAGACCTTTGCCATTTGCAAAGAACATAAGTGTGAATGAAGATACTCAGGTAAAACCACAAACTCGTCAGCTCACCTGAAAGGCAACGCGGTGTTGAAGCCGTTGGCCCCCGGGGGACCCCCCCGCACCCCCATCATTAATTTTACTTGTGTACAGTATTTATTTACTGAAGTTGTTTACTGCTTATGACTACTGTATTTGACATTTACTAATAAAATGTTCAAATTATATTTTGTTTGCATTTGTGAGTTCATAGAAATGTAACAGATGGTGTGAAATTTCATCATATCATTTCATATCGACTGCAGATCCCAGTATCGTACCGAATCGCATGGCGGCAAATTTTAAGGTAGCGCAAATCATCGGATCGTTGGCTAAAAGAATTGATGTAGGGTAGTATTGTGATGAAACTTGTGATTTACACTCCTAACATGTATATGTTTGTGAGTGTGTGCATGTGTGTTTGTGTCTGTGTCTGTGTGTGTGTGTTTGTCAACGTTTGTGTGGAGAGTGTGTGTGTGTGTGTCCGTTTGTGTGTTTGTTTGTATGTGTGTGTTTGCGTATGTGTGGAGTGTGCATGTGGAGTGTGTGTGTTTGTGTCTGTATATGCGTGGAGTGTGTTTGTGTTTGTATATGCGTGGTTTGTGTGTGTGCGTGTGTGTGGTTCTGTGAGCTTTTTGTGTCCCAGATATCACTGTTCTGATTGGTCCTACACTTTATTTTGCATGTAATTTCCTTTTAACACGATAAGTGTTTTTCAGTCTAGTGTGATGAACAGATGCGGTAAACAGAATCTCTGTGTGGGTGTGGACATGCAGCGCGCCCAGAAATGTTATTTTGTGAATTTATATTTGTTTCTTCCTGTTTTGTGTCAACAGGCTGTGAAGTGTGTAGAAGTCACTCCTCTCTAACCTTGTCTCACTTCTGCAACTGAAGGTGAACCAGCGATTTCACCACTTCATGGAAACTGTCCCCTGAAATTCAGCATGTAAATATTCAGGCTTTACGCTAAGAGTAGCTCTTATTCTGGGTCCGGGAGAGGGTGAATGAAGCCAAACGGTGCCATCAGAAAATGGCGAACCAAACCAGAAACACCCCACAAGAGTAATAAAAAGTTGAGGTAGAGAGATGTATCTTTGCGTGCGTCGTTGGTTTTTGATTCTGCTTAGCGTGGGAGATTATTTCATGTCATTCTAAGAAGAGAGTGGTGACAGAGGTGATGTGTGTGTGTCACCGTCAAATCTGTGTAGACGCCAGACGGGGAGGGATTTGGTAACAGAAGCACAGGTCACTTCGGTCATGGCTTTGGTATGAGAAGTGGGCGTGGTTATAGAAGGGCTGTGGAGTCGCTGCACAAAACCTCCGACTCCGAATCCCCAATTTATGGTACCACCAACACCGACTCCACTCATGCAGTTCTGCTTCCGACTCCGGCTCCACAGCCCTGGGTTTTAGTTTGGTCTGTGATAGTGGAACTTCCTCTGAGCTGGTCCTAAACCACGCGGACGTGAAATCTTTATTCAATGCGTTGGCGCTGCTTTCACCCAGCGAGCAAAGCTCACAGAAGCACCCGGATGAGACGGAGCGGTACCATGCCATCAGAACCGGATCCAGACAGGAAATCTGACGGATGCCCAGTCTGTCATCTTCCTCCCAGTGCACAGTGCTTCCCCGAGACCGAGCCTCGGGGGAGACGGGGGCGTCGCGGGGGGGAAGCACCGAGAGAGAGAGAGAGAGCAGAAAAAGCAGGCCGTGCACAAGAGAGACCCTAAAATAGACCATCCCAATCTCAATCCCAATCTGGATTAAGAGCACGGATGTTATCGTTAAGGCCGTTATGCTGAGCAGGTTGTACACATTAAAAAATAATCTCTAAAGTTCTGGATATATCTTAAACTAATCACCAAAAGTATAAAGCTGTTTCACCCCCCCCCCAAAAAACTCCCATTAAACCAGTCCCCACTGTCAGCTGGATCCGAGTCAAACCCAGTAATCAGAACAAAGATGCCAGTTTGGAACATTAGAGTAATCCCAGGTTCTGTGAGAATGATGCTGGACCATTAAACAAATAGAGCGAGATGCTGAGCACTGGGGCGGCATCTCTCTGTCTCCTGTCTCTGTGTGAAGTGGCCGTTTTTCTCACCCACAATGCACCTGGTGTGGTTTTATGATGTCTCCATGCACCGTCACGGCCCTCGGCCAATCACTGACTCCGCCTTAGCGCTGGGCTCCAGACCGCCGGAGAGGAAGGGCCAAATTGCCTGTACTTTTAAATACAAACAACCAAGAAAACATGTTTACAAACAGAACACAGAAAAAAAAGAACGGGCAAAGCTCACAGGATGAAACTGCTAACAGCATTCCACAGGAAGAGAAAGGATTTTTTTTTTAAGCGATAGCTGTGTGCCAGGGAAGAGAGACTGGCGCGTTCAGTCTCTGGTGTGTTCAGTGTGATGGTGGGTGCGTTCAGTGTGCACATGTGGTGGTAATTACAGCCCTTGTTCTACATCATGGCTCTGACAGTGTCCAGATGTGAAACAGACACACGCTAACCCTCACCTTTGCTTTTCTCAGGTCTGTTTTCACATTTGCTTTATCGCTGCGGTCGGAGCAGAAAGTGCATGTTTTCCCATTCACCTGTGGCGGCAGGATGTAGTCCGTTACAGACACACAGGCTGTTTAAGAGAGAGGAAAAGGGAGAGATTGAGAGGAAAGGAGGAGGAGATGAGTGTGACACATAACAGCCGTGGCCAACTTTGATTTGTCATCGGACGTCACGGCAAGAAGCCTCATTTTTTTATCTAAACCTCATTCCGCCGGCGTTGACTGGCCTCACTGAGACCCACTGCAACTGCACAGTCACATTCCTCACTCCTAAATCACTCCCACTCAGTGGGTTGTTTTCTTCTCGGGCATCTCGCTTCAGCTGTGAGGTGCTTCTAAAAGAGAGGAAGGTCAAAACAGCTGGCCTGTCCTTTCTGTCTGACAGAAAACAGCAACAGGGAGAGCGAGAGAGAGAGAAGAGTGGTAGAAAGACAGAGCATTCCTGGTGTCGTCCTCTAAAATTTAGAATTTGTTCTTTAGGAAGGAGAGAATGAAACAGCTTGTCTGTCTTCTCTCTCAGAGATCTGATTTGGACGACCCACAGTCTGTCCTGCTCCTGCAGCAGACGCTATAATAAACTCTGACCTGTGGCATGCTTGTCTTTCTCTCTCTGACACTCAACAGCAGCAGCAGAGAAAGAGAGAGAGAGAGAGAGTTTTCTCTGTGTTGTCCTGCCGAAGTTAACCTTTGAACCTTTCGCTGGTTAACTGCGGTTTTTCCGCCCTGAGTCACTCCTATCTCCAGATGGAGTGGGCCTGTGTTCTCCTGAGGAATGTGAGAGCCGTGATTCCGACCAGCACCAGGAAACTGCGCCGAAATTCTCACACAAGCTTTCGCAAAAGTCCCTTCAGTTTCATAATAGAGCGGAGCAGAAATAACAACTATAAAAGCTTGCTGCAGTTTTTTTTACTGACTGATTTGATCATCGTCTGAACGTCAGGGTAAATGTGGAGTACGGTGCTGACGTGACAGGGAGCACACGGTTGAATCAGATTGTAGACTCTCGTCTTCTTTCTTTCGCTGTCTTCCGACTCCAGCGTTATCACTGTCGGTACGTCTCAGTGCGATATTCCCTTCTGTAATAAGATTTCAGATTTTAACGATCTCAGAATTCGATTGGTGGACATTTACAGATTGCTTGTTTTAGGGAATGTTTTTCCGGTGTGGGTGGGCGTCTGTTCCCTTGGGTACAGAGAATGTTCTGTGGTGATCCCGTAAAGCCAGGCGGTGTGTTCATTTAATCTGAATCATTAAATCTGAATCATTTAATCTGATTCGTTTAATCTGAAGCTGCTGAATTAAGGGATGGTGTAGCTAATACATCCTCAGAGTGTCACTCTAACCCCCCCCCGCAGTCTCAGGTGGGGGTCATCCGTTTGTCCCTGTGCAGGGCAGTCTGTGTATGTGTTTGGAGTTCAGATGTCTCATTGCTCAAAAGTAGTGTCTGAAGTACAACAGAGTTACAGAAACACCCATAATTTCTCTTTCTTTCTCTCTCTCTCTCTCTGTCTGTCTTGCTCACACACACACACACACAGGCTTGAGACAGTCTTGTGCCACACCCAGGCAGGGCTGTCTGTGGCATGCAGCTGCTCTGTTTTGATCAGAGGGCATCTTCCTGAGTGGCCGCTGGTTTCCTTCCTTTACATGCCGCCCTGATGCTCTTCAGTGATCAGTCTCCACCAATCAGGCAGAGCTCTGCCACCCTAATGCTCTTCAGTGATCAGTCTCCACCAATCAGGCAGAGCTCTGCTCACTGGCCTCTCCTCAGGTCCTCTGTGCTGATTGGTCTTTTGTCAGTTCCTCTGTGCCCCTCCCTCAGTGTGAACCTGGGGTGGGGGGATTGTAATCAACTGTCTCACAGAACGCCCAGAGCAGGCTTCTCACTATGGCCTGACCTCTGGGGAGTCACACAGTCAAACAGGATGGGGCTCCTCTGGGTTGTGTGTGTGTGTGTGTGTGTGTGTACAGTGAGTTTGCATTTGTGTGTGTGTGTGTGTGTGTGTGTGTGTGTGTGTGTGTGTGTGACTATATGAGAAAGAGAGAGAGAGGGAGAGATAAGGTCAGTGAACTCTAGCTGCGCCTGTAATGCAGTGTGTGTGTGTGTGTGTGGTGTTGTCCTGCTGTCACAGGCTCAGAGAAAAGATCTCGTATTGACTCTCTCTCCTCACCGATGTCTGACTTACATAACAATGACAGTCCCTTAGACAGCTCCGTCTGGCACACACGCTGATGGAGAGAGAGAGAGAGAGAGAGAGCGAGAGTGAGAGAGAGCGAGAGAGAGAGGGAGAGAGAGAGAGCGAGAGTGAGAGAGAGCGAGAGAGAGAGAGAGAGAGTTGGTAAGGAATGAAGGAGACAGAATGGAGTAAGTGGAGTTGGAAGGCAGCTTTATGGAGACAGTCTCTTTGGCATCGTTGGAGGTGTGGTTTCTTTTTTTTTTCTTTTTTTGGCAGCAGAGGACCCCATCCAAAAACTGGTTACCACGGAAACCTCATTCTGAACAGGAAGGTCCTTCTGTTCCTCTGTGTGATAGATTCACACACATACACACACACACACATATACATCGCTAGCCCTCCCTTACCTCAGTCTTTTGTTTGGTTTGATGTTCGAAGGTTTTGTTGGGCTGGGAGACTCAGAAAGATTCCTAAAATGAAACGTGAATCTGATTTTTTTTTTTCAATGAGACCAATAAGTAAAACCCAAACATTTAGACTAAACACAAGCCGGAAGCCGTGGTATTGTCTGTGTAAAACTTCCAAACCCTGCTTTGATAAAGGTTTTCATTCTCGTGCGAACCCCTCCTGTGCCGTTGTTCTGACGGCCCTGCAGAAGCGGAGTGAGTGAGAGCCGTGAACAGAATATGAATGTGAGTGAAAACTCAGACTCGCGCTCCGTACTGGCAGTGCTGCTGTTGGCAGTGCCATCGTCGCGCTGTGGGTTCGGCGTCAGGGGTGCCAAACATAGAGACTTGTATCCACCAACTCGTCTGTCTGTCTGTCTGTGGGTATGTGTGTCTGTCTGTCAGTCTCTATGTCTGTCTGTCTGTCCTTCTGTCTGTCTGTTTGTGGGTATATCTGTCTGACTGTCTGTCTGTCTGTAGATCTGTCTGTTTTTATGTCTGTCTGTCTGTCTGTCTCTCCTTTTTTCTGTATGTCTGTGTCTGTCTGAGGACTTGTCTTCCCACAGACAAACTCTGTCTGCACTAGGAAGGGTGTCACACACATACAGACACAACACACATTCATGCACGCATGCGCGCGCACACACACACACACATACACACACACACAGAAATACATATCTTATATGCTAGATTCTGGTGATTCTCTACTGACTTCCTTTATAACATAAGAGCTAAACCACAACCCTGACCCTTAACCAGACCCTAACCAAAGAACACAGTCACACTTTAGTTTTACTCCTAATGACAGTAGTTTTCAGTAATTGTAATATGCATTGCTTTTTACCTGTGGGAGCCATGATTTTGACCCTGGTTGGACAGGTTGTCCCCAGGAGAACAGTGTGCTTTCAGTAATGCGTTCTCCCAAGTTAGCAAAAACATACATGTACAAACATAGACACAGACAGACAGAACCACGTACCTAAACATGCACATACACACAAAGACGCACAAACGCGCGCACACACACACAGACACACACACACACACACACTCCTTGGACAGCTGTCCTCTATAAATAAACTCAGAGAGGAGACAGTGCCATGCGGTGGATGCCCTGCTGTGATGGCAGCACATGACTCACCAAACAAATGCATCACGCTCAGACGACCAATCAGACGCTGCCCCATGGGTCACTGAACCATGAACGGCATGTGTGATCACATGACCTTGGAGTGTGGCCTTATTGGACCCCTGTCCTCTCTCCTCTGTCAACATGCACACACGTACTCATACACAGGCACATGCACATGCAGATTTTCTCTCTCACTCACACTCTCTCACACACACTCTCTCTCTCTCACACACACACACAAGCTTACATAAATATACACAGACACACACAGATGCAAACACTCTCTCTCTTGCGCACACACACACACGCAGATGTTCCTACACAAACCTGTGTGCATATGCAGTGCCCCTGTGTCACTGAGAGAGAGAGTGAGAGAGGAGGCCTGAGGAAAGTGAGTAGTCACACGTGTTCCAAAGACAGATGAATGATTAAGATAAGAGAGTAACACTGAGCCTTTTGCTGGTCTCACTGTTGCCCTGTGCTCGAGTGTCATGTTGCTGTGCGTTGAGGCCCAGATAGGCTGACAGGACCACCGATAAGATAGGAGATAGAGTTTTTTTCCGCTGGCTGTGTAAGAAAAGCTTGCCGAGCTGAGTTACTCTACACAGCTCCCCTGTGTCAAGGAGAACAAAGTGATGTCATAAAGGAAGTTATAGAACCTCCAGGGCCATCAGAATGTTCAGTGTAGCAAAGGAAGAAAACATTCTTACAAGGACATTCTAAGATTTGAAACAAAGTAACCAGCAAACCGCCAAAGCCTCCATTGATTTTTAATGAAGGGTTTTGTCTTCCAGTAGACTTTCACCGCTGACAGCGTAATGGTGACTCTTCTCATACCATGTCACTAAGGCACACCGGGATATCTGAACCAGATAGGACGTGTTTTCGGCTAACTTCTGCGGTTTCCTGTTGGTCGGCATCTTGTATGACACCAGTGTCACAAACTAAACAGGAAGCTGCTCTCTCACTTCCATCTGACTTCCTTTTTTTTTTCTTTTTGAGCAAGCAACCAGCAGATTTACAGTAGTGTTTTGCTAAGAGGATGTTCTCTCCTGTGCAGGACGTCTCAGCTGATTCAGTCTGATTCACAAAGATTATTCTTAATGTTATTCTTTCTCTCTGAGTCTGTGCAATAAATACGATATGTTTATATGTGCAGTCGTCTCACTAGTTATATTAATTGACTTATCTCCTGAGAAAAGCTGAGAATCTTCCCTGAATAGTATTTCAGAGACTCTAGATTTCAGAGCTCACACTTTATAAGAATGTAGAGTGCTCTTAGACCGTTAACTAAAACACAGACAGGAGTAAAGTGTGGTTTATTCATAGAGATATATGCACGGACCAGGACTATCAGATTCAAACCTTTAGAGCTTTAGCAGATGAGAAAAGAAATCTTTTGCCTTTTTTTTTATAGCCTGTAGTTTTTTTGGTCATTCTGTAATTTTATGTCATGTTCTATGATATCTCATGTGTTTGTACAGTCTTATGTCATTCTGCAGTTTCCTGTCATTCTGTAGTCATATGTCTTTCTCAACTATCAGCCGTGTCTTTAGACTGTAAGTGAGACATCTTCAAGTGAAAACATTAAACATTTTGAAAAGTATTTTTGAAGACATCTCAGCACACTCTAACAGAGTGACCTCACACACACATTAGACTGAGGACCTGTCCTCGGTGTTGACAGCTGTCTTAGGACAGGGTCTCCCAATCTTGCTCCTGTAGGTTTACTACCACACACATCTCAAGTCTCTCCCTTCTCTAACACACCTGATTCAGATAATTCATCTCTCTCCCTGCGCTAACACACCTGATTCAGATAATTCATCTCTCTCCCTGCGCTAACACACCTGATTCAGATAATTCATCTCTCTCCCTGCTCTAACACACCTGATTCAGATAATTCATCTCTCTCCCTGCTCTCACACACCTGATTCAGATAATTCATCTCTCTCCCTGCGCTAACACACCTGATTCAGATAATTCATCTCTCTCCCTGCGCTAACACACCTGATTCAGATAATTCATCTCTCTCCCTGCGCTAACACACCTGATTCAGATAATTCAGGGTTGTATGAGTGGCTGATGAGTTGATTCAGTTGTCAGGATATCAGTTGATTCTGTGCACTGCTACAGGCCTCATGGAGCAGGACAGGGAGGCGTTGTCTAGAAATGGAAAAGTGGAAATAAATCCTCAGACAGCGTTACAGATGGGTGTGGATATGTGTGGTACAGATGGATGCGGATATGTGTGTGTTACAGATGGATGTGGATATGTGTGTCGGTTGGTTGTGAGATGCTAACGCCTCACACATGTTTGTGTTTGTGTCTCTTTCAGCCGCTTGCACAATGGTGTGACCTCCAGCCCAAAGATGCTGCCAAGATGCCTGAGAGCGCGTGGAAGCTGGTCTTCTACACCATGTCCTGGTCCTACAGTACCTACCTGCTCTTCTTCACCCATTACCCCTTCTTTCACAACCCCCCCTCTGTGTTTTACGGTAAGAACCGTGACGGAACGACCCGCGTTTCCCATCCTGGTTCCGTTAAAGTGAAAAGAGAGTAGAGAACCGAACAGTAAGGGAACGGTCGTAGGTGCAGATTCTGGGTATTGAGGCCCTGTGCTGCTGTATCCTGGAGCGAAACGCTGAACCACGAGACCGCGTGATCTCTGACGGACAGAACGCAGTTTCAGCTAAACGAATTAATGCAAATGTGTACATTGTGCGGTCTGTTCTTTAGGGCACACAAGGGGACTTTGTTCTTTAAACAGTGACTCTATGCTTTAACGTGAATCAAAAACCGTATCCTGCAAACTGACAATGTCATGTGGTCGAATAGAAAAAAACAAAAAAACCAAAAACCTGGTTTATTTGAGTTGTGGTGCTTGTTTAAGAAGAATGAGGTTACTGTGTGGGACAGCTCTGTGTCAGAGTTTCTTTTATCGGTGTGAGGTTGAACCTGAGTGATGTTAATTGGCCATTAGTGGAGTTTCACAGGAAGAGCCTGTATGAGAAAGCACTCTTACGTCTACTGAGAACCCTTAATGTCACATCTCAATGTTTAATGACGGAAGGACCCAGATCAATAGGCATTAAGGCCTGTAACATCACCGTTGGCATCAACACCAAGCTTCTCTCCGCCCTGTGGTGGAGGCACTGATGATTACAACTTCTCAGGCCTCATAAGGGTCAGGCCCTAACCTGTCTGGCCAAAGCCTGATTGAGCTCTAAGAATAACCACTCTCCTAATGACGACAACCTCTTAGGAACGCAGAAGTTGCTCTAAAAAAAGACCAAACTTTAGCTCTGAGGAGTCTGTTACACAAACTTATCATGGCAACTCACTGCTTTGTCAGGATGGCGCTAATTCGATTTTTATAGTCGTTAGAGACTGAAGGACTGGTTTCATACGAGATCAGCCAGAACATTCCGTCTCATGATGATCTCATGTCCATACAAGTATAGACACGACAAGCAGCCTGATTGGGTTAATTAGGCCAGTCTTTAACCCCACGGAAGTGCGCTAATTATCTAATTCGCTTGGTGAGGTGTTGCCCAGTCTGATCGAGTCACGCAAGTCATGTGGTCTGAATAAACACTTCCATGAAGAGGACATAGTTGGCGTTTTGTGCCCATCTGGTTCTGACCGTTTGGTTCTGTGTTGGTCTTTTCCGGAGCAGACTGGAAAAGCGGGATGTCCGTGCCGACGGACATCGCCATCGCATACCTCATCCAAGGCAGTTTCTACGGCCACTCCATCTACGCCACCATCTACATGGACGCGTGGAGGAAGGACTCGGCCGTCATGGTGGTCCACCACATCATCACTCTGGCTCTCATCACCTTCTCCTATGCCTTCAGGTCAGTCAGGGTCACACAGGGCTCTGGGGGGGTTTTGTCTTTGAGGGTCCAGTGTGAGTACTTCAGGGGTTATGCAGTTCCCAGTTCTGCTTCTGGAGTACACACACACACACACACACAGACACACACACACACACACACACACACACACACACACACACACATACACACACACACACAGACACACACACACACACACACACACACACACACACAGACACACACACACACACACACACAGACATGCACATGTGCACACACTCATGTTTTAGATCTCTCCCTGATCTGCTCTGTCACACTCTGATTCAGCTCATTAACCAATGATCTCCGAGTCTTAAGAGAGAACTGAACTAAATACTGAGTCTTAAGAAAGAACTGATCTAAACTGAGTGTGAGTCTTAAGAGAGAACTGATCTAAATTGTGTGTGAGTCTTAAGAGAGAACTGAACTGAACTGTGTGAGTCTTAAGAGAGAACTGAACTGAACTGTGTGAGTCTTAAGAGAGAACTGAACTGAACCGTGTGTAAGTCTTAAGAGAGAACTGAGCTGAACAGTGTGTGAGCCTTAAGAGAGAACTGAACTGAACTATGTGTGGGTCTTAAGAGAGAACTGAACTGTGTGAGTCTTAAGAGAGAACTGAACTGAACTGTGTGAGTCTTAAGAGAGAACTGAGCTGAACAGTGTGTGAGTCTTAAGAGAGAACTGAACTGAACGGTGTGTAAGTCTTAAGAGAGAACTGAACTGAACGGTGTTTGAGTCTTAAGAGAGAACTGAGCTGAACAGTGTGTGAGTCTTAAGAGAGAACTGAGCTGAACATTGTGTGAGTCTTAAGAGAGAACTGAGCTGAACAGTGTGTGCAGCTGTGAGCCTTTAGCAGCAGGGTGGGCAAACACTGAGTTAAATGACTCTGAGGGAATGAAGGAATTGATCTGGTGGCACATGTAACCGTCTGCATTGGCATAACCAAGACTATGTACTCTGGCCAAGCCACCAAAGCCCCCGCTGGAGGGTGACTATGGGTGCTTAGTTAAATGATGTTGACCGAACATTGAATAATTTAAATAGCCATAAAATGGGTTGTTTGAGTTGTAGTTCATGCTGACAAAGCCTGGTCTGAGATGTGTATGGTGCTTTGGTTTATCCACAGATATCACAACATCGGAGTTCTGGTTCTGTTTCTCCACGACATTAATGATATTCAGCTGGAGTTCACCAAGCTAAATGTTTACTTTAAGACCCGAGGGGGGCGTTTCCACCTCGTCAACGACATCCTCTCCAACATAGGCTCTGTGAGCTTCAGTATCACCTGGTGAGACACACACACACACCCACACACACACGCGTGCGCACACACACATTCACACACACACACACACACACATACACACACACATACACTCATACACACCCACACACGCACACACACACAAATACACTCATACACATACATACACACACACTCTCTGTCTAATGAACACTGTTGTAAGTGTTTCTTTCTTTCTTTCTTTCTAAATGTGTAAATGAGTTCATTGTCATAGTTCATATAATTCATAGTTGTAGCATGTTTGTGACTGACGGGAGTGTCGGGGTCACGTGACTCCTCTGTCCCCCTGTTGGCAGGTTTTGGTTCCGTCTCTACTGGTTTCCTCTGAAAGTGCTGTACTCCTCCTGTGTGAGCAGTCTGCAGTCGGTTCCCAACATCCCCTTCTACTTCTTCTTCAATGCCCTGCTCTTCGCCCTCCTCCTCATGAACATCTACTGGTTTTTGGTAAGAACATGGACGCTGAACTGGTTTTACCTCTGACCACCATTTTCAGATCACCTCTATACCACATCTGAACAACAAGCCCCCCCCCCCTTAAAAATAGAGGCTTTTACTTTTTATAATTGTAACAGTCATTATTATAATGCACATATTAATGTCCATACTCTCTATGTTTAATTAATACTTTTAAGACTTTGGCAGATTATAGGAGTTCAAGGGCAGCAGGTTGGCCATTGCTGATCCGGGTATTTCTAGCATATTCTATTGTTAATGTTATGGAAGAACATCCCATAATGGAAGCGATAGAACCTCTCATGGGAGCCGACAGAATGTTGAGCTTTACTGGAAATCAGAGCAAGCCTCAGCCCCCAGTGGACAGTCTGGTGTGTGTGTGTGTGTGTGTGTGTGTGTGTGTGTCTCCACTTGCAACACTGACCTGTTTGTTTGTTTGTTTGTTTGTTTGTTTGTTTGTTTGTTTCCTGCAGTACATAGTGCTGTTTGTGGTGAAGGTCCTATCGGGGCAGATGAAGGAGGTTAATGACGTACGTGAATATGAGGATGAGGATGCATTAATGATGAAGAGTGAGAAACATCTCAGTGAGAGGTCTCACATCTCAGATGAAGGGTAAATAACATCACTCTCTCTCTCTCTCTCTCTCTCTCACACACACACTCACACTCACACACACCACACACAAAGGGAGGGAGTGAATTTTTTTCACAGACTTTTTACTGATAAAGTGATGACCTAATACTTGGTTTTTGATCTCTGATTAAAGAGTGTGCAGTGAGAACTCACTGATTTGGTTTAGTCACATGCGTGCCGGGCCACTGGTTCTGTCGGGTCTGGTCTACCTCTGGCCCGCTGGCATGGTGCCCACAGACAGTGTAGTCTGAGATACGCCAGTGGTGCTGTAACATGGCGTCCAGCTCCTCTGCCTCCGAACTGTGAACATGGCCCCACTGTGAAGAAATATCTGTGTTTCAAAACATACACAAACACAGCGATTTAATATATATGTTTAAAAATATATAACACACAGAAACACAGTGATTTAATATTTATGTTTAAAAATATATAACATACACAAACACAGTGATTTAATATATATGTTTAAAAATACATAACATACACAAACGCAGCGATTTAATATATATGTTTAAATATATATAACTTACACAAACACAGCAATTTAATATATATGTTTAAAAAATTATAACACACAGAAACACAGTGATTTAATATATATGTTTAAATATATATAACTTAGACAAACACAGCAATTTAATGTATATGTTTAAATATATATAACTTACACAAACACAGTGATTTAATATATATGTTTAAATATATATAACATACACAAACAGAGTGATTTAATATATATGTTTAAATATATATAACTTACACAAACACAGCGATTTAATACATATGTTTAAATATATATAACATACAGAAACAGAGTGATTTAATATATACGTATAAATATATATAACATACACAAACACAGTGATTTAATATATATGTTTAAATATATATAACATACACAAACAGAGTGATTTAATATATATGTTTAAATATATATAACATACACAAACAGAGTGATTTAATATATACGTATAAATATATATAACATACACAAACACAGTGATTTAATATATATGTTTAAATATATATAACATACAGAAACACAGTGATTTAATATATACGTATAAATATATATAACATACACAAACACAGTGATTTAATATATATGTATAAATATATATAACATACACAAACACAGTGATTTAATATATATGTATAAATATATATAACATACACAAACAGAGTGACGGCTCATTACTGCGTTGAGGATGAACATTTGGCCAATCAGAGAAAGCAGACGTTTGGGTAAATGTATGTGCAGGTGTCTCAGAGAACAGTGAGTGACAATTCATTATCTTTCACTTGCACTGTTGGGGCAAGGAGATAGAATATGCACCGAATTAGATAACACAGCGCACAGGCTAAAGCTATCCCTCAGGACTGTTCAGTAAAATGATATCTGACTACAGACATTCACCTACTGAACATGCGCGTATTGGAGGCAGTTAGCTGTAACTGCAGGTGTGCTGGGAGAGTGTGTGTGGTGTGTGTGTGTTGGATGGGGAGTCATTACGAGTCATTTCTGTTGAGTTAGTGAAAGACGTGACATGGGGGTCACAAACTGAGAGACGTGTTAATAAGAGATACGTTTGAACCTGTGGAGGAGAGATAGCCTCAAAGCTGCTGACTAGCATACACGTGCTAACACTCATGCCACGATTCTCTCTCTCTCTCTCTCTCTCCTTATCTCTTAACCTTGAAGTATGCCCTACATCTGGCGATCGTCTTATCCTCAACTGACAACGCTTTTTTTTAATCTCTGTTCTTCTCCAGGAAACACGTGCACAATGGAATCGCCAAGGAGAAGCATCTCTAATGGCCTATCTCACTACTGACACCCACTGGTACTTACAAGTCACTGCAGTAAGCAGTGAAGTGATCCAGTTCCAGTTTACCTTAGTTTAGTAAGGCCTTTTTTTCTGAAGGGTTTCAGTTACGTGAATGACCTCCGGAACACTGCGTGTATGGTCAGTGACTGCGCTGGCAGAAAAAAATGGATGAAACTTTTATTTTAATAGATCCATTCTGGGCCATTTTAGAAGCACAGCACTTACAGTAACACCATTAGAGTTACCACGGGTGATTCTGTCTGTAATCTAGATTACTAAATTAACTGAAAAAAAGAACAGTTGTGTCACTGCACAGTTTTCTGAGAACACGTATCACATATTGTGTTTAAAAAGGGACCCACTTAGATAGTGTCCGTCTGACAGAATCCCCGGTGATAACTTTAACGATGTCTCCTTAGTTAGGATCTGCGTAGGCTGTGTTTTAAAACTGTCATTTTCTTAGAGCTAGAGGCTCTGTATTTTCGTGTTTTTGTTAACTTCAGGGGTGAAGGCTGCGGACAGGGAATTATCGGTTTGGTTGGTTTTTACCCTGTTACTCTGATTTCGAGCCAATGTTTCGGCTGGATCTGTACGTTCCGAATTGTACTCGAAATCAAACGGGTTAATGACCCACCAAACCGAGCCTCGTTTCAGCCGGACCTGTTGCGCGTGAAGCCGTGTCTGCATTGGTTTTCTCGAATGTGAACGATATGATTTAAAGGGATAAGAAAAACGTTGTTCAGCATTTTGGTGTGCGGATATGTAGAAGACGAAAGATTGCTTGCATTCCTCAATAGGAAATGTACTGTCACATTTCTGGGTTTTTTTTTCTTTTTATCGTTATTATTATTTTTTTAAACAAAACAAAAGACAGCATCTGTTGTTGCACTGAGATGAAAACGTTGAAGCGAGCTGCTGATTGAAGCTAATGTGGCGAACAGTTGATGAACTGGGCTGAGTGTGATCTCTCTGAGGGACTGAGATGAAAAAACAGACTGTTGAATGATACCAGTGAATATGATCACTTTTTAAGAAAATCCCCCTTTTTTGATTAAAAAAAAAGAAGAGAGAAATCAAATCTTAAATATAGCTATTTATGCACATATGGAAATCAGGTATGCATGTCAGTGGAATGATGTGGAATGTGATATGATATAGTCTTAAAACACAAAGTGAATACCCGACATTTTATCTTCTTGATCACTCAAATTGATTCCACGGTCATACTCAAACATTAATTTGCCTGATTCTGCCGAACGTGGTTCGTTGGGTGATTTTGCGTATGCATCAGATATGAAAGTTTGTTTCCTTTCAACTATTGACGGAATGGTTTGACAAAACATTTAAAAGTCTGGTCTTTCGTTCATGCCTAGTTACGAATGGAGCATAGCTTCTACGGAAAAGGGGCCACGGATGTTTATGGGAATCGTCCGTTGTCTTGGACATGTCTTCCATCCACAAGGGGAACCATCTACATTAGATTTGATTTTTGTTTTAGCGTAGTTCTTTATCGGTTGAAATCGCTGCTGTTTCTGAGAACACTGTAACGGAGTTGAATAGTCCTTCCTGTGTGTGTTTTTGTGGGGTATAACTTGTTCTACGAAGTGAGGTTATTATCTACAATGGTACTGTTTGAATGAGTGTGTTCACTCGCCGTGGTTTCTGCTTACCCCGGTCCGCTTGGTCTGTTAGCCAGTCGCTACAGATCGCCACAGTGTAATAAAATAGCAGTATTGGAAAAGCGGATACCGTGGATACCACATGCACGAGGGGGAGAGTGAGTATTTCCTCTGTCGTAAATTAAACAACGAAGGAAGTGAGAAAGCACAGGTTTTTTTTTTTTGTTTTTGTTTAAATGTTTTTGTCGCACAACTTATTTTTTCCCCGTCATTTAAGAAAGTATTGAAACCAATGTGGTGATGGAGGGAGTCTTTTCCTATGCATTTTCGTTGACAGTCGTGTTCTATGAGATGTGCCAAAACACTTTTGCTGACTTCTTGTTGAAGCTTTGACGCTTTTAATGCGTCAGGAAAAAATTGTGAACAAAAAATGGGGGCTGTCATATGTATTCCGTGCAAAAAAAAAAAAAAATGCACTGTAATTTATTACAATTATTTTTACATCATGAAATTAGGGTTAACGGATTTTTTTAACGAGTTCATTTAGATTTACGTTTTAAAGAAAAAAAAATCTGTATTAAACGTATTCGTTTTAGTAATGTTTCGGAAATACCACTTTTTGACCATACATTTATTTGAAGAACTCTTATAATTTGCCCAATTTCCCCATTTTGTCCCTTTTTAACAGACCAATAATGACATGTTTTCCCTGTCTCTCTCTCTCTCTCTCTGTCTCTCTTTGTACTTTTCATAATTCCATTGATCAGTGTTACAGTACCATGTTTTTCCCACTGAATAAAATTCTGCTGAATGAAACCCCACAGTGCCACAGTGACCTATTTCAACAAAATGACTTTATTTCTCACTCTTCTTCATCAAAAGAAACAAACAAACAACACCCCCCCCCCCCCCCCCCCCCCCCCCAAAAAAAATCAAGTTTTCTGAATCAGGTTGAAGACGTTTGGAGAGAAAAGGCAGGTGGGGACAGTCCAGGGCAGACAGACAGACAGACAGACAGGTGGATAAACTCAGTGCAGAGAGAAGCCTCAGTGACTTCCATAAATTAGAGCAATAAGGTTTTTAATCACACAGGCAACAGTCTGGATTAGCAGATGTTTGCTGGTTGACGCTTCGATTAACCGTTGGGATTACGACAAAGCCTTTATTCACCATAGGACATGCGGGATCATAAAGTGGGTCAATGACCCCCCCCCCTCTCTCTTAGCTTTTATAAACTCCACCGTGGTAAAACTGTGGAGAAACAACTGTGGAGAACAGGGAAGAAATTCAGGACTTGGATCACGGATGTCTGCTGGTCCTCAGTGAAGAGAACCAATCTATTTATAAACCATTTCAGATTACAGATCATCCCAACAGAGAGTGAGTCAGCAGGACGCTGCCGGCCGAGGTAAGGCAATCTCAGAGGGATTATTAGCCAGGCTCACTGTCGTTTAAACCAAATGTGTCCAATGAGAAGCAACTTGTTTGGAGCCAAACTGGATTAAAGAGAGGCAATCTGCCAGTAGAATGACAGTCAATATAAAATAAAAATAATGCAATCATTCAAAGGAGGAAAAATCTACTGTAAAGATTTAATTTTGTAAGACAATTGTGGTTGCAGAAGACAAAGTTTAAGTATAAATAACATCAGTTTTCGTCTGATGAACAGTCAGAGGCCAGACGGCAGTTTGTCCTCAGTGAAAGGCAGAGACTAACGGACATTGGGCTCGTTCGCACTGACCATGTTCGCCTGTGCTGAAACCTCCCTGGGGCCTGTTCACGCATGTCAGGTCTGAGCGTTCTGTGTGACTGTACCCCACAGACTTCACATCAGAAAACTGATCTCACTGGCAACCTCAAAATACCCCCCCCAAATTTCAGATCACGTTTGGAAGGGCTGCGGCTGATCGATTTTGATTTACACACATCAACTTTTAAACATTAAGAGCTAAAATAAGATTGCATTGCTTCGCCCTCAGATGACATAAACCTGCTCTAACCGCCAGTGTTTTAAAAGCCAAGTTCCCCGCCGCTGGTCCTGTGGGTTTGTACTGCTACAAGGCCCCGTGTGGAGAAGCCAAACGGGTGCAGAGTTCAGTCCCAAACCAACACACGCTCTCTGAGCTACGGTGCCAGCGCCTCCTGTTAGCTGCCCAGAGGAGAAGAGCTACAGTCGTTTGGCAAAAAGGTTTCAGGGTTCAGAGAAACACTGAGGGTCCAGGCAGACTGGAGACAGAACAGGGACGATTCAGTGAGAAGAGGAAGGACCCCCCCCCCCGACCAGCTAAGGGACAATCAAATAAACGGTTAAGAACATGTTTGTTTGGCAGAGAGAAATAAAAAAAGACAAAAATCAAGGCTCATTTTTCAAAATTTGATGAAAAAAAAAAAAAGGTAGACAAACAGATTAAAGTAATCAGAGAGGGGCGTGGCCCTCCGTGCCAGGCCTCTGAGAGGCCCCGCCCATGCTGCAGCAGCAGCGGCCAGGTTCTGGAGCCGTGTTCACGGGTCCAGCGGGCTGGAGGAAATCAGTGCTGTTTGCTCTTGGGCTGAGATACTCTGCGCAGAACCCCGTACAGAACCCCAAAATGCTGTAGGAACACAGAACCACCCCAGTTAACACAACAACAACAACAACAACATCTCTGCATTACTAAAGTTACACTGAAATAAAAACAAGATTTTTCTCCCCCTCTCACTGAATATGGAGCAAGAGGCTGAGTTTGTCCGTGGGCTTTCTCTGTGGTTCTAATGAAAGTCAGTAACAGAATCAGTTGTGCAGTGGCAGGTGAACTCAGGTGTGTGAGTGTCTGTGGTGCTGAGGAACAGGCATCTGACAGGGGAGCTGAGGATGCCCCACAGACAGCATCAGCTGTGATCCCCTTCAGCATTTACAATCATCAATCATCGAAATCATCAACATTTCATTTATGAAAGGTTTGCCGTATATGACTCTGAAAATGGTTTACCTGGATGGCCAAATACAACACGCCCAGGTACGCTGCGATGCACACAGCCAAGAGCAGATCAAAGATAGCTGGCTTCACCCTAAAAACCACACAACAACACAAAGAAAGAAAACGGCGAACCAAATATTTAGCCAATTTCTCTGAAAACAAGGTCAAAAACCAGCACTGTCAACATTGCTTTTGACAGGCATGACAGGCGCACCGTGAGGGACGGCTGCGGACTTTGTCATGTTCTGGGAAGACAGGGGGGTTCTCAGGGCACTAACCTGTAGGCATTCATGGTCTGTTTGAGCTGATCGTAAAACACAAACTCTGGATCCCTGAAAAACACACAGATGACAGAGGCTCGATCAATAACATTTTCATGCATTTATCATAAGGATAAGAGAGCACTGGTCACTATGCATGCGTCTCGTTCCACATGAGAGAGATGGACGGGACGCAAGTCTTTCATTCATCTGACTGGCAAAAAGCCACGTTCATTTCCGTACGGGTCATGGTTCTGGTCGTCACGGTTACCTCTTGTCGGCTTTCACGTAGTGTTTCTTGACGTCTTTGAGGTACCGACCCAGGTAATACTCCAGTGTGTTGACCAAGCTGCTGTCTTTGTCCACCAGCTGGGTGGCCCGCGGTTGGGCCGTCAGCCAGTCCACCACCGACGCCAGCTGCTCCTCCTGCACCTGCTGTCCACGGAGGCCAAGAGTATTACAATACAGTATCAGTCATACCCGCACTGGTAACCAGTATTACACAATCATACCCACACTGGTAACCAGTATTACACAATCATAACCACACTGGTAACCAGTATTACACAATCATACCCACACTGGTAACCAATATTACACAGTCATACCCACACTGGTACAACTGACAGCCAGTGACACTGGATGACTCCTGTTTTCACAACCACTGAGAATACACACGTGGAGTCTTTTTAGGTGAATGTCCATGCACAGACTCAGGATTACTGTGACTCACCATCTGTTCGGTGAAAATCTCCAGGTCTCCCTGAGCGCCCTGTGTGACAGACATAAAGCAAGTGTTTTAGAGGAAGGTTAATGACAATGTTCATTAGGATGATCAGTCAGACAGAGAGAGAGAGAGAGCAGGTAACACACGCTGAGTGGACTGCATACAGAACTTCCACAGTTTCTCTTAATGAAAAAGCCCAAACAGTGGCCCATTCCTCTCCAAGCATTCAAGGTTTATGTCTTATCTGAGAGTGAGTGAGTGTGTGTGTGTGTGTGTGTGTGTGTGTGTGGGCGTGTGAGCACTGAGTGCACATCTCAGACTGATCCGATTCTCTGTGGGCTGTCTGAGGACACAGTTAAACACACACACACACACACACACACAAGAAGAGAGAGAAACACAGCTGGCAGCGCTGATGCGGGTCACCTTTTCAGTGAGGTTGTAGATGACTCGGGCCAGAGCCTCGGCGATTAGCTTCGTGTTCCTTCTCAGTTTTTTCAGATCCACCCCTGGCCTGTGATAGGACGACATCCAACACACGTCAACCCCTTTTTCCCACCAACTGTACGCTTAGTCACATGACCAAAGAGTTCAGCCAAGAGAGGGTGGGAATGGGAGGGGACAAACTCCAGCACCACAATGAGTGACAGACAGAGACTACCAATCAGCACCCACCCGGTGTTGATTTGTCCCGCCCCATCCAGAGAAGAGGAGGAGACTGACCGCACGTCCATGATGCTCTTGCGGACGGCGCCGCGGTGGTTTTCCAGGTGGGACAGCGTGAATGCCGGGAGACGGCGGATTCCAAAACGCTCGTGTTCCCAGGCCAGCGTCTCCTCCGCCAGGTTAATCTTCTTATGAACCATGGAAAACTTCAGCTCTGGGAACTGACTGGCACTGACCTGATACAGAACCAGAGACCACAGCAATAAACACCTCCAAACATGACAGACCTCAGACGTGCAGTGAAGACAGGGAATGGGGAGAGATGTAAAACAGGAGAGGGACCTGACGACTGAGTTTATTTTCTACAGACCACTGTCCGCTCAAAGTGCGAGCTGATTGGTCAAATCTTATTTGTAACCCTCGAAGACAAGACTCAATCAGAAAATCTTCTTTTATGAAAAGATGATAAACTCTCTCTCAGGCCTGAATGTGTTTACTTAGGATAAAGAGAGCATTTACACATTTGTAAAAATCGTATAAACAAAACATAAACTTGTGGAAGAAATGTATAAGGAACTAATTTGATATTGAAATTTCTACTGAATTACAACGATTTTCTGTGAATTTCATTTGTGTCTCTTCCTGTCTGACAAACAGGAAAAGAAAGCAGAAGTGTGTGTGTGTGTGTGTGTGTGTGTGTGTAGAGTATGTGTGTGTGTGTGTGTGTGTGTGTGTGTGTGGGGGGGGGTAGAGCATGAGTGTGTGTCTGCATGTGTGTGGGTGGGTAGAGCATGAGTGTGTGTCTGCGTGTGTGTGTGTGTGGGTAGAGTATGAGTGTGTGTGGGTAGAGTATGAGTGTGTGTGTGTGTGTGTGTGTGTGTGGGTAGAGTATGAGTGTGTGTGTGTGTGTGCGTGTGCGTGTGTGGGTAGAGTATGAGTGTGTGTCTGCGTGTGTGTGTGTGGGTAGAATGAGTGTGTGTCTGTGTGTTTGTGTGTGTGTGTGAGTGTGTGTAGAGTATGAGTGTGTGTCTGCGTGTGTGTGTGTGTAGAGTATGAGTGTGCGTCTGTGTGTGTGTGTGTGGGTAGAATGAGTGTGTGTGTGTGTGGGTAGAGTATGAGTGTGTGTCTGCGTGTGTGTGTGTGGGTAGAGTATGAGTGTGTGTCTGTGTGTTTGTGTGTGTGTGTGTGTGTAGAGTATGAGTGTGTGTCTGCGTGTGTGTGTGTGGGTAGAGTATGAGTGTGTGTGTGTGAGTGTGTGTGTGTGTGTGTGTGTGTGTGTGTGTGGGTAGAGTATGAGTGTGTGTCTGTGTGTGTGTGTGTGTGCATGTAGAGAATAAGTGTGTGTGTGTGTGTGTGTGTGCGTGTGGGTAGAGTATGAGTGTGTGTCTGCGTGTGTGTGTGTGTGTGCATGTAGAGAATAAGTGTGTGTGTGTGTGTGTGGGTAGAGTATGAGTGTGTGTGTGTGTGTGTGTGTGTGGGTAGAGTATGAGTGTTTGTGTGTGTGTGTGTGTATGTAGAGAATAAGTGTGTGTGTGTAGAGTATGAGTGTGTGTGTGTGTGTGTGTGGGTAGAGTATGAGTGTGTGTGTGTGAGTGTGTGTGTGTGTGTGTGTGGGTAGAGTATGAGTGTGTGTGTGTGTGTGTGTGTATGTAGAGAATAAGTGTGTGTGTGTGTGTGTGTAGAGTATAAGTGTGTGTGTGTGTGGGTAGAGTATGAGTGTGTGTCTGCGTGTGTGTGTGTGTGTGTGTGTGTGTGTGTGTGTGTGTGGGTAGAGTATGAGTGTGTGTCTGTGTGTGTGTGTGTGTGTGTATGTAGAGAATAAGTGTGTGTGTGTGTGTGTGTGTGTGTGTGTGTGTGTAGAGTATGAGTGTGGGTAGAGTATGAGTGTGTGTCTGCATGTGTGTGTGTGGGTAGAATGAGTGTGTGTCTGTGTGTGTGTGTGTGTGTGTGTGTGTGTGTGTGTGTGTGTGTGTGTGTGTGTGTAGAGTATGAGTGTGTGTGTGTGTGTGTGTGTGTAGAGTATGAGTGTGTGTCTGCGTGTGTGTGTGTGGGTAGAGCATGAGTGTGTGTCTGCGTGTGTGTGTGTGGGTAGAATGAGTGTGTGTCTGTGTGTTTGTGTGTGTGTGTGTGTGTGTGCGTAGAGTATGAGTGTGTGTCTGCGTGTGTGTGTATGTAGAGAATAAGTGTGTGTGTGTGTGTGTGTGGGTAGAGTATGAGTGGTGTGTGTGTGTGGGTAGAGTATGAGTGTGTGTGTGTGTGTGTGTGTGTGTGTGTGGGTAGAGTACGTGTGTGTTTTTGTGAGTGTGTGTGTGTGTGTGTGTGGGTAGAGTATGAGTGTGTGTCTGCGTGTGTGTGTATGTGTGTGTGTGTGTGTGCATGTAGAGAATAAGTGTGTGTGTGTGTGTGTGTGTGTGGGTAGAGTATGAGTGTGTGTGTGTGTGTGTGTGTGTGTGTGTGTGGGTAGAGTACGTGTGTGTTTTTGTGAGTGTGTGTGTGTGTGTGTGTGGGTAGAGTATGAGTGTGTGTCTGTGTGTGTGTGTGTGTATGTAGAGAATAAGTGTGTGTGTGTGTGTGTGTGTGTGTAGAGTATGAGTGTGTGTGTGTGTGTGTGGGTAGAGTATGAGTGTGTGTGTGTGTGTGTGTGTGTGGGTAGAGTATGAGTGTGTGTCTGTGTGTGTGGGTAGAGTATGAGTGTGTGTGTGTGTGTGTATGTA